>NW_012267264.1:11657794-11756955 GCF_000151885.1 Dipodomys ordii
CGTTTTGGACATGACAACTTGTACTTCTCATTGTTGCAACAGGTCCACCTGTATCCTTAAACAACTGGTTTTTCCCCATCTCCTCCACAAGTTAGAGTATAAGAATTTCTTAAAGAAATGATTACCTTTACATAAAAGTATTATATTCTATGGAAACCTATGAAATATCCATTCTTTCTGCCAAAACGATAAAAAGAAAGGAATATATTTGATTTTAGTAAAACCTATCAACAAACCCTTAATGGACCAAGTAGCAGGAGCCAACAGTTTTTGAAACAGTAAAATATGAGTTTGATGTAAGTATTCTGACATTCCCCAGATTTATTCTCTGATTGTCTATGATGAAACCTAATTTAGCAGCCATATTCACTAGACACTATGTTGATTATGAACTATAAAACTTGGTGGGGAGAGGAATTGAGAGAGAAAAAACTGGGAGAAAATGAGGGAGGAGGTGAAACTATTAAAAAAGAAATATATCCATTACCTGACTTACACAGCAGTAACTCCTTCTAACCACCTTCACAATAAAAAAAGATGTTATGATCATGAAGTACTAATAAATGTTCAGAAAATATATTAGAATTCTTTGTGTTACATTTTCTAGCCAAAAAGTAGTCTTTGGTTAGGCCTCCAAATTTAGACCTTCTATGGTTTGGGGCACTATACATACTAGTAAGAAAGAAAGGTTATTAACAATAACAAAAAAAACTGAAATAAAAAGCCAAGTAAAATTTCTTCACTAGAATACATTTTTACAGAGTTGGTCATGATTCTCTGTTATTTTCTCTGGAAATAAGAAAAGAGAAGAAATCATTGACCAAGATGACCTAACGAAAATATTATCAATGATCAGTGTAATTGATATTATCCAAACTAAATAGCAACTCAGCAACTCAACATTTTAACTGAGATTGAGAATTAATAGTATTCTTCCGGGGCTGGGAAGGTGGCTCAGTGGTAGAGCACTTGCCTTGCATGCATGAGGCCCTGGGTTTGATTCCTCAGCACCACATAAGCAGGGAAAAAAAGCCAGAAGTGGTATTGTGGCTCAAGTGGTAGAGCGCTAGTCTTGAGCTGAAGAGCTGAGGGACAGTGCCCAGGCCCAGCGTTCAGGCCCCACGACTGGACCCCCCCACCAAAAAAATAGTATTCTTCTGATGAGGATCTAATGAGTAATTTTATTTTTCCATTAGAAACATTCAGTTATTCATGATTACAGATACAACAGAAGAAGGTCACAGCTTTCCTCATTATAAATCTTACACTTATTTTAGTCTTGGTATTTATTTGTGGCATAGGATTTCTATGAACATGGCTTCTTGTGGATTTAAATGTGCCCTAAAAATATGTATGTGTTTTCAAGGATGAAGAAGTGTTGTTAAGAATGAGTAATACAGGATGGAGTGAATTTGGTCAGAGTGCCACATGCATGTCTATAATTATCACAACAAAACTCCTTTATTTAATAAATTTATGCTAATAAAATAGGATAGATATATCTTTAAATTATTCTTTAATACTGAGCATACAATTTTAGGTAGAAACTGAAATGTCATCTAGAAATTTTGACTTGAAACAATCTATAGAAAAGTATTTTGAGTTAAACTGCATTTTAGGTAATGAAAGAAAATTTGGAATAACCTTGAGAGTTGACTGAGTATACTATTTTGTCAAGTACTGAGGTCTTTAAAATGAACTTGCAGTAAAAAATTATTATCTTCTTATTTTCTGCATAACACTTGCTAAATGTCAGTAAGTAATGAGCTTAAAATTGTTCTCTTTGAACTAGGAAAAGTACTGTAAGCTAGAGGATAACTTTAAATTTACTCTGTCAGTAGATTTACCATGTTATAGCATAAATCACTGGGTAAAAGTGAACAATATTCTATTCCTAAATTGAACATAGTCTAGAGTCAAGGATTAATTATTATTAGGCATTAGGCTATCTGGCATAATTAAATAGTTAATGTTTGAGAAATTTTTGGAAGATTCATTGTAAAAAGAACACATCTTAAAAACTACATTTGTTCTGGGCTGAGAAGTTGGCTCAGTGGTAGAGCACTTGCCTTGCATACCAGAGGCCCTGGGTTTGGATTCCTCAGCACCACATAAGCAAAAAGAAAAAAGCCGGAAGTGGCACTGTGGCTCAAGTGGTAGAGCACTAGCCTTGAGTTGAAGAGCTGAGGGACAGCGCCTAGGCCCAGAGTTCAGGCCCCATGACCGGACCCCCCCCAAAAAATACATATTATCACATAACTAATGACTAATACTCACTAATATTCACAACTTACAATTTTAATATTTTCAAGTTAAAAGTATAGTACAAATGTAGTTTTGTTTTACCACTTCCGGCTTTTTTCTTTTTGCTTGTGTGGGGCTGAGGAATCAAACCTAGGACCTCAGGCATGCAAGGCAAGCGCTCTACCACTGAGCCACCTTCCCAGCCCCGATAATATGTATTTTGATTATATTGAATGTTTTTTTTAACTTTAAGAAGTTGTACAAAGGATTTGCTATTCAACAAAGCAGTTTAGGAGCACAGTTCATTTTTTAATATATATTTTTTATTGTAAAGATACTATACAGAGGGGTTACAGTTACATGAGTAAGATAATGAGTACATTTCCTAGCAAGCATTGTTACCCCCTCCTTTGTTTTTCCCCTACCATCCCTTCCCTTCCCTCCTAATTAACCCCTCCCTGCCCCAGAAATTGTAAAGTTCCTTTTCAACATAGTATCTTCTACATCCCGTTGTTACAATGGGTCAACCTGTATCCTTGCTTCAACATTTGTTATTTCCCTTCCCTTCTGGTACAGGGCACTGGAATCAAATACAGTGAAAACAGGGGTTATACCATGGGGGAAGAGCATACAAAAGAAACAACAACAATGAAAAAGCACATAGTACAGCAACAAAGTTAAAACCTCTTGTATCCATATCTTGGAGTTCATTTTGCTTAGCATCATCTTACATGGTCATATTTACATAATTTTTTACCTTTTTCTGCTTGTCTGGTAAGATTGACCTTTTCTGCTTGTCTGATAAAATTATCCTAAACATATACTAGCTATTGCAAATAAGGGAAAAATGGGATCTATAATTCTTTGGGTCTGGCTTACTGCACTTAATATAATTTTTTCCAAGTCTTTCAATTTCCTAACAAATGGGGCCATGTCATTCTTTCAAAGAAAGACAGCCTCCTCATTAAATGATGTTGGCAAAATTGGTTAAACACCCGTAGAAAACTAAACGAGGTCCTTATATGTCACCCTGTACCAGAATCAACTCCAAATGGATCAAAAACTTCAGAGTCAAAGCAGACACCATGAAAACATTACAGGAAGGAATAGAAGAAACTCTAGAGCTCCTTGGCATGGGCTGAAATTTTCTTAATAAAGACCCCAAAACACAACAAATCAAAGAAAGGTTGGACAAAAGGGATTGCATGAAACTGCAGAGCTTTTGCATGACAAAGGACATAGCTAGCAACAGCAATACAAAGCCCACAGATTAGGAGAAGATCTTCACTAGCAATACAATGGACAAGGGCCTCATGTCTAAAATATACTTAGAACTCAAAAAATTAAATCCCCCCAACAACAAATCCTCAAAGAAGCAACTGCTCGATTAATAAGTTGGCTAAAGACATAAAGAGAGACTTCTCTGAAGAGGAAGTAAGAATGGCCAATAGACACATGAAGAAATGCTCAACTTCTCTAGCCATAAAGGAAATGCAAATCAAAACAACATTGAGATAACACTTCACCTCAGTTAGAATGGTTATTATCAAGAACTCTAATAACAACAGATGCTGGAGGGGATGTGGCCAAAAGGGAACCCAACTGCATAGTTGGTGGGAGTGTAAACTTGTTCACTTTGGAAAACAGTATGGAGGTTCCTCAGTAGATGAATGGATCAAGAAAATGTGATATGTGTGCTATATATATGTATATGTATATGTATACAGTGGAATTCTATGCCTCCATCAGAAAGAATGACACTGTCCCATTTGTTAGGAAATGGAAAGACCTGGGAAAAATTATGTTAGTGAAGTAAGCCAGACCCAAAGAAACATAGGTCCCATGGTTTCCCTTATTTACAGTAACTATTATCTTCTAGGATAATCTCACCAGACAAGCAGAAAATGTCAAAAACTATGTACATATGACCATAATAAGATGATGCTAAGTGAAATGAATCCCAAGATAGGGACACAACAGTTTTTATCTTTGTCGCTGTTTTTTTTTTAATGTATTAGGTGTTTTTTTTTGTTTCTTTTGTATGTTTTTTCCCCATGGTATAATCCCTGCTGTATATTTGACTATATTTGACTCTGGTGCCCTGCATCTTGTATATACATTTTTCTAATTTGCGGAGTGGAAGGGAAATAACAAAATGATGAGACAAGGATACAGGTTGACCAATTGTAACAATGGGTACAAGACACTGTGTTGAAAAAGAACTTTACAACTTGTGGGGGGAAGGGAGGTGTTGGGAGGTCAGGAGGGAAGGGATGGTAGGGGAAAAACAGAGGAGGAGGTAACAATGCTCTATAGGAAATGTAACTGTAACCCCTCTATACAGTATCTTTACAATAATATATGTAAAGAAAATGTGATATATATATATACATACATACATACATCCAATGGAGTACAGTTCATTTTGAGCAATATCACCTCTTCTGAGTCTCACCCACCCCTTCCAACCCACCCATTCCCTCAGTTTTCTTAATTGTTTAGGATACGTACTGCAGTTAACAAAGCAGTTTATGTATTCGATGTACCTTTCTCTGTGTCATCCCTTCAACATCTTCACCCCACTTTTACCCAACTCTTCACTTATTTTTCTTCATTTTGTGTTCTAGACAATAAGCTATTGACTGCATTATCCCTACTCCCCTCCTTCATTCATCTACCCCTCTTCCCTTGACCTCATCCTCTTTTGCAGTACTCATCTCATGGTAATTTTTAGGTTTTGACTTAGTCTTTCTAAAGAATTATACTACTTGAGCTCTCCATGGAGTCTATTATAATTCAGTAAATGTAACCTCTTGGATACAACTCAGTGTGCTGTGTTTTTCTTTAAAATGTTCTCTATTTTTCAGATTATTCTATTAGTTTTTTTTGCCATGAACATGAAATAAACTTAAATGGGACAAAGTTGACATTATCTAACAATGAATCATTTGCTTACAAAAGCACATCTTTGTTCTAAGGCAAGGATTGGCGATTAATGACCAGCAGATCAAACTCAGACTTTAATCACTTTTTATTTGATGGCCCTTCAGGAATAAAGTTGGCTAAACAGGACTAATGAATATGTCTTTCATCCAGGACCTTGTAATTTTATTTGTGAAGAATTGGCATAGGGAAATTAAGATACATTACAAATTAGAGTTCAGAACTTGCCTGAGAATGACTTATAAAGGCTAAAATAAACTTTAGTGAGTAGCACTTCATGTCATGCAGTTTATGTTGATAATTGGACTTGAGTCATAAAAGAATTTTATGAAACATCACATTCTTTGTTTGATAATTAATGATATTAAAATGAAGTATGGGGAGTTTATACCCATATTAAGAATCAGAGTCCAGAACATCATTCACTCATGACTCAGATTGAAACTATATACATTAATAAAGCAACATGTTCCAAATCTACAGTGTAACTTTCTCTATGCAAGGGAATCTGAATATGCCACTTAGCTCTTAAATGGAACGAAAGTTCTATAAAAGATGAAATCATCCTTTACAAGAGGGTGGATTAAACAGCCCTCATCAAACTTGCCTTTTATTTCTCACTGGAAATTAAGTGCAGCTCCATCACCTCTATAGACCAAACATCCCTTTAAAGGTTTACTACAGGTGTTGGTAGATGGACTTGGTTCAGTGCTCTAAACTAACACATATACATAAGGATGAGACATTTCCTCACAATAGAGATTTTTGCTTTGAGAAAGTTAATACATTCCACAGGCTTGCAAATCAAAATCACTAGCAGTGTTGTCTTATTAAGAACTCAAGCCTAATTAATGGTAATAAGGAAAATTAATTAGCATGGTGTTTATATGAATACTGCATGTCTTTCCATGGAGCTTTCATCATCTTTATGATAATCAAGTATAATAATAATAATAATGTGATTTAAAAAGCTTTGTGTGCTACTTCTATGCCCCATATCTGAACTGAGAACTTACTAGATAAAAATGAACAACATGAGACCATTGTTCATATATTACGAATACTCAGCTACTGATGCAATAAAATGGAAAGTTTTAATTTCATTTATGCAACTTGATGTTTTCAGTTTATTCCCCAGCCATGTTGATGATACAATAACTAAATTACTTTTTGAGTATAAGAATAATTTTGTGATTTATTTGTGATTAAAAGTATTGGAAAACAAGGGATAAACCATAGGGAAGTAAAGGGGAAAAAAGAAGGAAAAAGAGATAACTTCACCTAGTACATTTTGGTACCCTGTGTATTGTATGTACATTTATCTGATTGAGGGAAGGGAAGGGGAACAACAAAATGGTAAGACAAAGGACAACATGCAAACCAGTGCAACAGCGATATGCACAAGACACTAGGTTAAAAATAAACTTTACAACTTGGGGGTGGGGGAGGGGGAGGAAAGTGGGAGAAAATGAGGGAGGGGTAGCAATGTTTGAAAAGAAATCTACTCACTACCTTATGTATGAAACTGTAACTCCTCTGTACATAACCTTGACAATAAAATTAAATTTGAAAAAGTATTGAATTTTTTCACATTCTATAGGCTACAATAGTTATAAAACTTATCATATATACATATAGATAAGATAAAATATTAATAAGAACTATATGTTAGTGATTCAGAGTGCACAGATGAGTTTTAATAGATAGTTTGATGTTAAAGATTTTAAAAAAGCATGGAAAAATAGGCATTCTTGCAAGGCTTATACCATGTCTTTTTGAAGTATTCTATTCTAATATTTGTAATGTACAAGCTATCTTCAAATGCATCTGAACAACTTAATTGTAAGATGGTTATTTTTCTCTTTATAGTAATTTACATGGTGATGTTATCCTCAACATTTTGGAAGTCATTTCACTGATACAAAATGTAGTAAAATAAAGTCAATTTTTGGTACATGGAAAATAATTTGCATTAGTAAAGAAATGCTTTCCTTATATCTCCTTCTAACAGAGTGGTGAGCCTTTATAGGCTTTCTTTGGTGATTATTCCCATAGTAAGTTCTATCATTATCAATCTAAAATGATCTAAGGGTAAAAAGCCTAATGTATGTGATTGTAAAATGATTCACTGATGCCCAATCATTTTTCACAATTTATAAATGATTGCACATGCATAACATATGAGAGCTCACCATTTGCTTATTTTTCTTATAATAATAGATTTTACTAAAGACTTTTGCAGAATGGACAGGGACTAATTATTATATATTTCAAATGCTCATTCATTTTCTTAAAATTCTATTTAACCTGATAGTAGTTACAGTTTATCATATGCTCTCAGTAAAACTTTTATCACTGCCTTAAATTATTAATAAACACATTCATCCACCCACACTTCACATGGCTATTATGTTTGTTTTAAGTTATGCATATTTGAATATTTTATAAAAATAAAATTTAAATCACAGAAAATTTAAAATGCTTAGACTCGTAGGAAAAAAGAAAAGTAAGGATTACCATTTACTTGGCTAATTTTTTTTCTCATTTATCACACATATATTTTTTAAAAATTAGGAATTGTTACCTTCCTCAAAGCATAGTCTTCTTAAATGTGCAATTTACCTTTGATTCTTTAAGTGGATATGAAGTACCTTTTATATAGGCTGAAGCCACCACTCACCTTCTTGAATAGGATTTTGATAAAATTTTTATTGAATGCCTTGAGTGTGCAAAGTACCTTAGAAAATATAAAACTGAAGGACACAGCACATGTCCTTAAGTTGCTTAGTGGGTAGTGGTGCATTGGATATGCACAGTAATTGTGTGGCAGAAAAGAATATTCTGTTATGTGCTTTAAATCCAAGACAAGAAAACTTTGATGTCTTGCAGACTTCTAACTGGAAACTTGAGGAAGGTGATAGATAAGTCCAAAACTTGTGACAGGACTGCAGAATCCAGGAACTGCTGAAGATTTTCTGATGTTCACAACCAGGCCCAGTTTACTTACTGGGATGGGAGCACGCTAACTTTTTTTCTATGACTGAATTCTGACCATGATTCTTCCGATCTCTGCCTGCTGAATAGTTGGAATTACAGACATGGGTTATGACACACACTGCACAGGATGTTATTATATATGGGCCACAATGTAAAATACATTACAGAGTGTCTGTACTATTTGTGGAGGGGAAGGGAAAAAACAAATCGTTTAAATAGGGATACAGGTGGACCCATTGCAACAATGAGATGTACAAGTCGTTATGTCGAAAACTAACTTGACAACTTTGGTGCCGGGGCGGGGGTAGGAGAGAGAGGATGAACAGGGGTGGAGGATAAGATGGGATGGGAAGGGGAAATAAAGGCTACAATGCTTGATAAGAAATGTACTCATTATCTTGCCCATGTAACTGTAACCCGTCTGTACAGTATTTTCACAATAATAAAAAAGAAAGAAAAGGAAATTGAGAAGGGTTGGGGGAAAATAATGAAAGGGGTGACATTAATCAAAATGCATTGACCTAATAAACTGGTTTGTTCAATGGTAACTTCTTTGTAGAAATACTTAAAGATAATAAGAATATAATTTTATATAAGAATATAATATAAGAATATATATAAGAATAAGAATATAAAATTTACTAAAAAAAGAAATACACAATGTTGCAGTCAGACTTACAGCAGATATATGTGGATGATAAAGTAATTTTGATTTTGAATATGTCCCTATGAGTTAATTGCTTGGTACCTAAAGTGGCACTATTGTAATGTCATTTACCTTTAAGAAATTGGGCCCAGTGAGAGGTCATTAGATCATTAGAAATAGGTGCCCTTGAAGGAGAGTCTATGATCCTGGCTCTCATTTCATTGTTCATTTCCTGGTTCTGAAGAAAATGATATGGCTGTGCCATCTATTCCTTACTGTGTACATTTTTTTCACAACAGGCTAACCTTTATGGAGCTGTCTTATCATGACTGAAATGTCCACAAATATAAACCTAATAAACTTCATAATATCATTCATATTTCATTGTAAATGAGTGAAATTTAACTAACATAGAAAATGGTACTGAGAATTAGGTTTATTTGACTATAGTGATACCTGACAATGTGGAGGAATCTTTAGAATTCATCTGTGAGGAGGTTTGGAAGAGTTTAAAGAAATTTAGGAAACAGTTTGTATTTATAACCACAGCTCTCTGGGAATGGAGAATGCAAGGAAGCTTTGGTGACAGATTGGTAGATTCAATACAGGATAAACCCATGCTTCCAAAATGGTAAGCCAAGTATAAAGATTTGGTAGACAATGATTCCTACAAAGACATGTCACTGGCAAGAAAAAATATCTTTTATCCTCTCATATCTTGGAAGATAAAATGAGGCACCCTGTGAGAGAAAGCCCACTTTTGAGACTGAGCTCACTAATGATTATGTAAATCATTATTTCAGGAAACTTTAGTTCATTTGGCCACAGTGTCTGGGGAAAGAAAGAAACGAGAACAAGCTGTGGAGACGAAGATGGTGGGGTATGGATAAACTGATAAGTTTAATAAGTGAGCAGCTCAGGCTGTGAATGGCAAGTCCATTGACTTCTGAGGACCCAGCACCACATCCATGGCTTGCAGAACTTTGTCTTCCAGTTGTGGGTGTGTACTGCCAGGCTGATAGCAAGTACAGAATCTAGGGACCACATAACATATCTCAACTTCCTCCATCTCACAGCGTGATGAACTGCTAGGTAGAATCTGCAATTACTGAGACCTGCTTGCAGGTCTCTACCACTAGTGCAAAACTCAATGCTCATTTACTTCCCCCAACTATTCAGGAAATGTCACTAATATTGCATGCATGCAGGCCATAAGAGCACAAACATGGAAGGATGTGGCAACAAATATGAATTGGCCTTATTCACAGAGTACATATTTCCATGTGATTACCAGCAACATCCAGTACATAAAAGAAGGAAAGTTCATGAGGTAAACGCAGCACAGAAGCAGACAACTGACCTTTAACTGGCCCTGTCTTTAACCTACATATATCAGCTACCTACACTAGCAACAACAAGATAGTTCAGCTAGTTCTTCTGTATCTTAGTGATGTGAAAATAAGACTTGGTGCCCAACATATGCAGGAAAAAATGTGATTACTCAGGCACCTACCCCTCAGTTCAGTAGAGAGAAACTATACTTCATGCCTACCATTAGAGAAGCTTATCTGAATATCCAGAATACCGATAGATGAAAATTTTCAACTGATGACTTATCTTCAAATGTAACAATTCCAATGGAGAATTCTACACAAAGACTATGTATAATGTAGAGACTGTGATTCATCAATTCAAGAATTCCAGAGTAATGGGTAAGAATAGTGAAGTGGGTGAAATGTCAAAGAACTCAAAAATTGCTTATAAGAATGACAGCATCTATAAACATCTGTACATATTAAAATTAAAAATAAATAAATAGCTGAGTAAAACCAAGAAGACAATACAGGACATGGAAGAGGAAATCAATAAAGACAAAGCAATCTTTTTTTTTAAAGTAAGAAAATCAAGTTACAGTTCTAAAAATAAAAAGCCCAAATAAGTCAAATAAAAACCTCAGCTGGAAGCCTCTTGAATAAACTGTATCAAATTGAAAATACTGCATCATGAAAAGCAAGATAAGCTTATTGGAATATTCAGATAAAGAGAAAGAAAAAAATAAAAATATATGGGTATAACATGACCATTGAGATACACTAAAAGATCAAACCTACAGATCACAGTCAGAGAAAATAAGAAGAGTTACAAGCACAGCAAAATAATAGAGAAATATACAAATTTTGAGAAAGAGTTAGTCAGTATATACAGTAAGTATGTAGGGCAAACAACAACCAAGAGCATAAAGAAACAATGAATGAAGAGAGTTTCCACAGAATGAAAGCTGTTCTTCACAAGCTATTTATCAAAGGATCAATATGCAGAACATATTAAGACCTCCAAAGCAAATATCAAAAGAAAAATACAGTTAACAAATGGGCAAAATGAATGAATAGACAGTTCTCTAAAGATGAAGTAGAAATTGTTAATCAATAAATGAAGAAATGTTCAATATCCTTAGCTAAAAAGGAAACATAAACCAAAATAACACTGAGATTCCATCTCATCCCTGTACAAATAGTTATCATGAAGAATATGAACAAAAAATTCTGACAAGGATGTGGTGAAAAAGAAACACATTGGGAGAAATGTAAATCGATACATCTATGAATAGAACTACCATATGATCTTGTAACAATATTCCTGGCATATATTGAAAGCAAGGTATGTATGTCAACATAAAATAAAGATACCTATGTACCCATGTTTTTGAGGCACTATTCATAATGGTCCAATTATGGAATCAACCTAAGTACTAATGAACAGATAAAGAAAACATTACACATATTAACAGTAAGAATTATTCATCTATAAATAATAAAATTATGTTGTTTGAAGTAAAATAGGTCAAGCTGAAGACTATTCTACTAACAGATTCAAGTCAAGCTCTAAATGACAGATATTGTATGTTTTCACTCATGTGTGGAATACACAACTTAAAATGACTTTTTGCAAAAAGAGAATTGTTTTGGAATGCAAAACACAGTTTGCCGTAGTAAAAATTGGCATAATGAGAGGTGAATATGATTGAAGCCATTATAATATGTATACATATATATGAAAATAGCATAATGAAATCCATAACCTCATTAAAATTATTTTTGAAAGGGAGAGAGGGGGAGAGTGAAAGAGTAAATTTGATCAAAGTATACTACATGTATATAAATACCACAAAACCCATGTTCAATTAGTTTATGTTAATAAAAATATCAACAGAAAAGAAAAAGAAAGAAAGACAAAGATTTTGGAGTCTCTACAGAATGAACTGCACACACACACATGTTCACTGAGGTACTTTAGGACCTCTGTAGGCCAGTGGCAGAATGCCGAAGTTTAGACTGTTTACAACATAGGTGTTAGGGACTCATTTGCTTGTGTGGTATGAGTAAAGGTGTTGTCTGAAATACAGAAAGGCCTAAAGACAAAGTTGATATCTAAAAAAAATCCCCTTTTATAACTTGAATCAAAAACCTAACTCTAAAAACAGGTTCTCAAAAATCACATATATACATCTAAGAGGAAGGGAAATCAATGGCTTATGCTTCATCATCATCATCATCATCTACTACATAGATGGCTTGATTCCTCTTCTTAATTTTCTTTCTCTGTTCAGGTTCATGTTCATTACTCAGCCTTTTCAATGGCACCTCAGTGAAATCTTTCTCATTTTCCTCTGGGGGTCTCCTTTGGGTACCTGGCAGAGAGCCGGATAAGTCATCAGAAGATAAAATCATTATCCCGGCAAGATAGGAAGTGAGCCTCAGATCATTGAAGGTGTGCCTTTCAAAGAATCTGTAGCAACATGACCCTTCCTTCTCTCTTTGCTTCCTGGCTATAAGTGATTTTAAAAAATTGCTTTTATAAAGGTAATGTATGGAAGCATTAGAGTTATTTAGGTCAGGTAAAGAGTACATTTCTTTTTAGACAATATCACCCTTCCCTTACTCTCTCCCAGTTGAATAAAGTGATTTTGATTTACCATGATTTGCAGTTTCATGATAGGTCCAAGGCTATGAGATTGAACACCAACTGAAACCTCAAAAACTTGTTCCCCAATAAAACTTTTTCTTTTATAGGTTAATAATGTACATCTTTCAATACAGTGGTGGAATGCTCACTAACAAAGGAGTGAAGCAAAAACATAAAGAAAGGGTAGATTTAATCTTACAGCATGGATGAGTTTAAAGATAATGTTCTGATAATCTTTATTCTCTAGTACACTATAGTTTATGAAAATTCCACCTGTGTTTTATGTGAGGTATGAGAGGATTGTGATGGCCATGACAACAGACCATTCTTACCAAGAATACTATTGCATTTCACCACCACTACAATGCAAGATGCACACATTTCTTTCTGTTTTGGGTCAATGTGACTTAGCAATTAAGTTAACTTTTTAAAATGTAATTTCCCATAAGGCACTTCATATTATGCTTCCAATAATAGCTTTAACAATTAAATGAAGCATCTCTCATGAAGAATCTTATATCCTTGAAAGGAGAAAAGAGTAAGTAGTAAATACAAAATTTTAGAGTAGTGAAACTAATGGCATGCATCCAAAAGTGTTCTTCTGGATGCATACCATTTCATATTAGTTAAAAATTGCAGATTGTACCATACGGAGGGTAAACCTTAATGCCAAGTATGAACTTGAATGATAATGATGAGCCAGTGGAGGTTCATCATAATGAATTTCTGACTTTAGTGTTGATTTGATATTTGAAGAGTCATCAAAATAACTCTAAATAAAATGTCATCCAAATATTTATACTATGTAACATTATTTAAATGCCACCAACAAAATGTCTAAGGGCTCATGCGGTTTATGGAAGAGCTGAGAGGAGTTCATGACTGAGGTGGCTCTCTTGGATTGACAAGACCGATGGGCTATCCAGCTGGAAAACTCAAAATGAGCACAATCTTGGCAGCACAAATCTTGAAGGGCATTTAGGCAGAAACAAGGGTTCTGGCTGCCATTTACCCTCCATCCCTCTGAGGTAATGGACTGTGCAACACACAGACAACGGTTGATGGTCCAATGAGAAGAGAAGCACATTTTATTCATTTGAGCATTCACTCTAACATCCCAGAACATTTAGACATCCAACTAGTATAGAATGAGGCCAGAGTGATTCTGTTATTCCTCTTACTCTTTGTCCCCAATTCAACTAACATGTTTTCTGGTAGAAAAGATGGAGTAAGGGGCTATACAGAAACTAAGAAAGTAACTCTTTTTCCTCCACTAAGTGGTCCTGTCTGGCAATGGCAGGCAACCTTTTTTCAAATCAAGCCTTTTACGTTGTCTCCTTAATACTGAGCTAGGAGTTGTGAAGAACTTATACTGAACCTCTACTCTCCCAATAAACTCAGACAAAGGTAGGAGGAAAATTAGTCTAGGACATCAATAACAAATTCCTGCCTATCCCTATAGTAATACAGTTATGGCTTGCTATATGTGGTTCACTTATTGCAGCTTCACTATATTGTAGGTTTAATAATATTATATTATATTGTGGGTTATATATATATATATATATATATATATATATGTATATCTTATTCTGTATTGCAGAGTTTTCACTATATTGTGGGATGTTGTGGCATATAAGTATTTATATAATATTTATTACTTTGCCTAAAAATTTAAAACAATATAAAATACTAAAAATATTAATTCAAACATTTTAAAAGAATAGTAAATTGAAATAAAATACAGTATGTATTTCATCAGTGGATAAATACCATATTGTACACAACAGAAATTCAGTATGTCAGAAGTTTACCAATGTGAGATTGTATCTGGCACCATATTGGCTGATGGCATGGAAGGCGACCAATCATAGCACTGTGTTCTCTATCTTAGGCACTGAATGTCTCAGTGACCATAGCATTGGTCTGTTTGCTCTCAAGCACTGTGCCCATACATTCAGCATCTCTTCTTGTTCACTTCACAACACTACCTGACCACTACTGCATAGTGTTGCTCTAGGTGTTGTGTTTTTCTGCAATTTTCGTAAAAGTCTGGATTTATTTCAAGCCCTATGATGCCATCCAAACATTCTATGTCTCCCAAGGTTTCTGGCATTGAATCCAAGGGCCAGAGAAAGTTGCTTACCATCAAAGAAAAGGTGGAACTTCTCGACTAGTTCAAGGAAGGCAAAAGCTATGTGGCTGTAGGCCACCACTACAGGACAATAAATCTACTGTGTGATATATAAAGATGAGAAGACTATTTGGTCTAAGGCAATGATGACTTTTAATAAAACTGCCAAAAAGGTTGGTCCCTTTCTGTAATAAAGCCATTGTAAGGATGGGACTACAGGAAGAAGAGTATCTCACTGGATCCTGATGAAGGCCTAGAAATTTCATGATAGTTTTGGGGAAAGCATAGAGGATGCTCCCAAGGGGGATGAGGATGCTGACGCAGAAGCAGGATTGTGGAGGTGTTCTCCCATCAGACCACTCCCGTTCAGTGACAGCAAGAACTGGTTTGACAAATTTCAAAGATGCTCTGGACTCGAGTGTTTCTCTGCATGGAGAAGCTGCCTCTGTGGATAAAGCTGGAGCCTAGGAGTACCTGAATGACGTGTTCAAATCCATCATCGAGGAAGGGGCTATAATCCTGAATAAGTTTTTAACATGGATGAGATTGACTTATCTTGGAAACCGATACCATCTTGCACTTTTCTTATGAAAGACAAAGACAAAGTCCTTGGTTTTAAGGCCCCAAATGTGGAGTAGCTCTGATTAAGTGCGGGAATGCTATGGACTTTTATGATAAATCCAGGGCTTATTTATAGGTCAAAAAATCCAAGGACCCTAAAACTCAAAAATAAGAATTGTTGCCTGTGTACTGGATGCAGATCCCCAAGGCCTGGATGACCAAACTCCTTGTGGCTGGTTGGATCCACCAGTGTTGATCCCAATGGCTAAGCTTTATCTAGTAAAGAAAAACCTCGAATTCAAAGTGCTTCTGATCATGGACAATGCTGGAGGCCATGATGGGGATCTGCTGTACAATGACATCCAGATAGAGTTCTTGCTGTGGAATACCACATGGCTCATTCAGACTGTGGACCAAGGTGGTATTCATCTTTCTAAGGTGCTCTGCATGTGAAATGACCTGCAAAACTTGGTTGAAGCTATGGACTCAGGTGAAAACTTCTTGCTAAAGGTGTACTAGTATGACTACAATATTGTATTGGGTCTCCTAAATATCCTAAAGTCCATAAAAGAGATGGAGAGTGAAACAGTAAATGTCAGGTGGAAAAAATTGTGGCCAGTAGTCATCTATGATTACAAAGGGGGGAGGATGGGAAGGGATGGGAAGGGGAAACAAATGAGGAGGCCACAATGCTTGATAAGAAATGTACTCATTATCTTGCCCATGTAATTCTAACCCCTCTGTACAGTATTTTCACAATAAAAATTAAAAAAAGGATTCTCTCCCGATGAAGTCCATCACTCTGCAGTAGGTAAAGCCCTGAGGCTGGCAAAACTACTAGGAAGAGACGGTTTCAATGATACTACTCTTGATGACGTGAATGACCTGATTGGTGTCCACTCAGACCACTGATGGAAAAAGACCTGAGGGATGGGGAAGTCAGAAAGTGAAGACGAGTATGAGGAACAAGATGAACTATGGGTTGGAGAAGAGGAAGAGGTTGACCTAACACTCGACCATCTTGCAACTATGGTCAGAATGGCTAAAGAACTTCAATGAGTACCTGAAGAATGAGCCCCCAGATGCTTTGTTTTCTGCACTTTGTAAATACAATCCAGAGTGTAATGTCAGTTTGTAAAAACCTCACTCAGAAGGAAAATTGCCAACAACTCACCATAACTATTTTCATCACTCAGACAAAGAGATCAGTTATGCCTAGGCCTTTAGCCAAGGTTAGAATTACTTTGCAGGACAAAGATACTGCACCACCTGATGGAGGGCCTGATAAAGTGGTGCCTTCAGAAGCTTCTTGGCTGTGCAGTACTGTAGGACTGCATAATTCATTATCTTCTTCATTCAAGTTGTAGCATACTTCACTGCTGAGAACCCATATGGAATTTCATATGTTGTTAAAATTACGTAGCTTTAAGAGTGTAGAAAGTGTTTAAAGAGCATATGAAGTGTTTACGAGAGTGTGGGAAAGGTTAATAAGAGAGTGGGAAAAGTTTATCAGAGAGAAGGAAGGGTTTATAAAGCCTTAAAATATATAAATAGTAAAATAAATATAACACTGCTACTTTGTGGATTTTATTCTATCTCAGGGGTCTCTGGTTCATAATTCCCACAATAGATAAGGGAATTACTGCAATTAAATATTTGATTTGGGAATAACTGTTGAAAAAATACTTTTTGTTCAGATTGTTCTATCCCTAAAATTGATTGGTAGATTCCTACGTGACTTCTTATTTGTAATTATTTTTGCTTTTTCTTAATGGCATTTTCTATATAATAACCAACATAAACATATCCAGCTTGTACATTTACCTTATTATCATTGTAGTAATGACAATAATTCTTTGACAAAAATTATTATCTTTTCTTAGGATGGCAAAACAATAATCACAACATAAACAGTGACAATTTTTGTTTTTTAAATCTTTTATTTTAGATTCATAGACAAAGGCATTCTTACAGACTTTTCTAAAAAATCATGAGACAGTTTAAGGCTTAGAGTTAAATAAAAACAAATATAAAGAACAAAGGTAATGATACAGAAAAGCAACCAAGACAGAGAAAGAGGAATTAGACAAGACACTTTCAAAGAAAGTGTCTGTGGAGATGGACACACAGAATTGAATTTGAACAAGGACAGCTCTGAAATGAGATTTTAATGTGGAAGAAATGTTATTACCCAGGCTTGGAAGGGCTTCATAGATCTGGCTAACTGAGAACACTCAAGAGCTATTTTAATAACATCACCCACATGAACACTAATAAAAATGCCATTGAGAATTTGTTTTGCTCTATGGATTTGAGAGCCTGAAATTAGGACATAGGACTCACCACACCATGAGAATCCTTTGTTATATTTTCCCATCAATTTCTCAGACCCATAGACAACCTACACAAATATTGAGATGACTATCTTTCACTTCTCTGTATAGACATTATACATTTTTAAACGTAATCAATTCAATTATAAGCAGGCAAATGAGTCCATTTAAAAGTGAATAAGCAGTTTAACCCTGTAGATGAGCATATTATTATGTAAACTAGTAGAACAAAAGGCTATTTCATGACCCAAGAACATATAGATTAAATAAACTGGCACTGGCTCAAGGATGATCACAACACAACATATACATAGGGATCGCCAAGGACCTTTAACAATCTTATAATGTCTAAGATCCCATGTTTAAGTAGTTGGGCCAGCATTATATGTTCTTTGTAGCCAGAGTGTATGGAATGCAGGAATGAGGCAGAAGAAATACAGAGAGAAGATTGGTGTCTCACATGTGGAACTCAGAAGAAATCAGTCCTCACAAAAGATTCCAGAGGAAGAAGATGAAGCTGTAGTCATTTGTCAATCCTACAAGGATGACAAGTTCCACCCTTCTCAACACTGATCTCTACCATCTTTCAATGACTAGCTAAAGGAAAATATTAGTTGGTAAAATTCACACACTCAAAACATCTGGCTAATTTTTGTGACTGATATAGAAATATGGATAAGTAGTTTTAAACACACACACACACACACACACACACACACACACACACTCCCTTATAACCACCAATCTTTCTCCATCATCTTTCTCCTCAAAATATTTGCCCATTAACAAGGAACCAAGAGTAACAGAGGAAAGAAAGCTAATGTAGGGTTGTATATGTACTTTTGGTGAAATGTTTCCTTTATAGTGGATGCAGAGGAAAATACATCTGTTTTGAAAATAATTTTACGATACTGATACATATGCAAAGCACTTTGAAAGAATGTTTGAAGGGGGTGACATTAACCACGATATATTGTGCTCATAAACTGCTTTGCTTAATGGCAACTCCTTTGTACAACTACTTAAAGATAATAATAATTTTAAAAATGAGGAAACACTATAATCCTGATGTTTACCTTCAAAAGTCAGTGCCTCATCTGGAGAATGCTGGAAGCTGGACATTACACCCCTCCCTAGAGCCTTCCCTTCATATTCTCCTTCCCTTCCACCGTATCCTTCCTTTCCTCTTACTCCTTCTATTTATTCCTCATGAAATCTGGCAAGTTCCTTCAGTCTCTTTTCCTATGCCCATGACATTCAGCATCCCAAAGTAGTTGAAGCCACTGAGTTTGTATGAATAAAAGAATCAGCAGTTAGACATTCAAATAAATTTAGAATCTGTCCAAATGGTCATGGCTTTTGGAGACAAATATGTAAACATGTATTGTTCCTCCCCCCCAAATTTGTACTTTGAAATCCTAAAGACTTGTGAAACAAATGTGCAATTGTTAAGTCAAATTTATCTAGATCCTAGGTTAGAGACTGTCACAAACACTAGGACAGCAAGAACAAGGAATGATCTGTCTGTTTATCTAGGATGATAAACAATTTGGTTATGTGTTAGTAAAGACTAGCATATATTTTTCCTTTTAGTTCAGTGACCTAGAAGTATTTTTATGGCATACATCCAGGAAAGACAAACCAGATGATGTAGGTACTCATCTATCCTTTTTGTTGTTGTTTCAATGTTAGCCTCCAAAACCCCTGTAGCAGAATAAAAGTTAAAATAAATTGTGAGGTTTAAATTTAATGCCTAGTTTCCATGCTAAATAACTATGGCAGCAGTGGAAACTTTGATAGAGTGGTAATGAGAAGCCCAACCTATAATATGTAATTATCAACTGCAATTTTATACTGGATTCTGTCATCAGGTTTGGCTTCTATGAGGCTGTGAAATATTAAAGACAATATACACTCAAATCAGAATACTAAATCCTCTGAGCACTTCCCCCAGGAGTACATACTGATGAGCACGCATGTACAAAGAAATGTTGACAGAGCTTGCACATTGGATTTCGAAGGATAAAAGAAGTAATGGCACTTCAAATTTACTCCACACTTTGCTCTGAAGTCACATCTTCTCTTCACACTCTTGTATTTAAAATGCTTCAGTGGCTCGCCAGTATCATGAGGATACATAGTTCTTTTTAACAAGTTCTAATATCTTATTTTACTTTTTGTGCATGCCTTCACATTCATTTATTCATCCTTTCTATAGGGTATTATAATTATGCCCAGTCAAGTACTAAGAACTAAGGCTGCAGGAGTGAACAGATAAGCAACCTGTCTTAAAATCAAATCTCTTGAGATGACAGAGAATTTGAATAATGACATAAAGAAGTAAGAGAGGCACATGGCCCATTTAACATAGTCTCAATTTTCAAATTTCTAAGCAGAAGAAAAAGACAAAGTCCTATGGATATAAAGATCTTGATTATAATTGTAGAGTTGCAAAAGAAAGCCTGGAAATTCCAGAGAACAGACATAAAAAAGAGAGGAGGTAGTGGATAATAGAGGTAGGTGGATCCAGATTGTTCAGAGTGATGGTAAGTCATGTTTGTGCCTCCAAATTTAATAAAAGCAGGTTAAAACTTAAATTGAGTGATTCTAGTTTCTCATGCTTTGTATGCATGTCCTTTTCTCTGAGCCACCTCTCCTAGAGTTACTTTTTAGTCATCTTGAAAGCAAGGAAGGCACACACAGGAGCTCCAACCAGCTTCCAGGGGTCAATGACTCCTATTGCAACAAGGTTCCCCCTGATGTGAGACAATAAACTGTCAGACTTCCTCTGACACCACTGCTGACCACTAGAACTTACCTGTGGCTGGGACTGCTTAACTATTTCCCCTCACCTTATAATTTTCTGTTTATTTAAGCGATGGCCCAGACTCTGAAGTTGACTGCAGATGTACTGAAGCTCTCTCTATGTATGTCTACCCATACAATGTAACATATATCCTTTCTCTGACCTCAATAACTATGAATAAATAAATAAATAAATGCATTTTACGTAAGAGATTCTTTTGATGTTTGTATATATTTCAGTGCCGGGAATGTTGAACTCAGCATTCCTAGTCCCCACCATACCTTTTTTTGGACAGCCTTGGGCTGTAATCCCTGTGATTCCTCCTGGGCCCTATACACATATACTATCATGCCCAGCTTGTTTTTACAGATGGTTTCTTACTACCTTTTTACCTAGATTGGCCTCAAATCAGGATTTCCTCAATCTCTGTTTTCTGAGTAGTTGGGAAACCAAGCATACACTACCATGTCCACTTTCTTCCCTCAAGTCAATCTTATTCCATACCTGTTTGGCAAATGAAGCTTTTCTGAAGCACAGCCTTATTCTTTTGTAAACACCTTCTCTGTGGATGCTCTGAAGCGAAAATGGACCACCTGACTATTTGAAGCAGAGACTACATATTCTATTAAGATAATAAACACATTTTCTGAGGTGACGTTATCTGAAAAGAAATGTACTCTTTCCCTGATTTATGTAACTGTAAACTCTCTGTACATCACCTTTATAATAATAACAAAAATTTTTAAAAGGTTTTCTATTGATCCCTTTACAGAGAAATTTGCTCATTCCTGCTCTAAAATGTTACTGTGGGTGTGTGTGGGGGGGGGAATTTGAGGAAACAAGGATGTACAGGGAAAGATCATCTTTAAAAATGTTTCCCAAAGGATAGCTCAGAGATCATGGCTTGAACTAAGTGGTTTTGATGATGGAGATACAGAGCTACCGATAGACTTGGAAAAGATTTAAGAAGCAAACTGAGGAGGAACTAATGAATTATTGGATATGGTTCATAAGGGAGAGAGATTTTAAAGATAAATTTTATATTTATGTCTTAAACTTGAAAGATAGATAGTATTGGCATTTACTGGAAACATCAGATTTAGGAAGAGGAAAATTAATTTTGGACATGCTAAGTTTATGTTGTCTTTGAGAGAGCCCAGAAGACATGTAATGTTCTCAGTTGGGGTTAGAGAGCAAATCTGAGCTACACATTTAAATTTATGACCACGCGTGAGTAGGTGTCATGGGTATGAATGAGACTTCCTAAGAAAATGCCATTGCCTAGCGATAGATCTTTGCTACAAGTCTTAAGGAACTGCAACTCTTCTCAGCTCAGTCAAAGGTGATGTCTTGCAAAGAATACCAGGAAAGAAGCATGTTACAGTGTTAGCAAAATAAGCTGCAATTCAGAAAAGACTGGAAAGAATGCTTTGTGAAGGATAGAATATTCAACAATAAGTAAGCACTGAGTAAAAAGTATGTTAAATGTATGATGACAGAAGCACCAAGAAACAAAAGAAATATGCTTGGTGCCGTAATGGAAGCCAATGTCAGACACAGATGAGAAAGACCAGAAGTACATGGAGATACATAGATTATGCAGAAAATCGCCTTGAATTCCCAATCCAAAGAGAGAGACATTATTTGGCATCTCCATGTCAGTTAGGCTTACTGGTAAATGTAGACATTCTCGTGATATTTCACCTCCTTCCACAACTGTATCATGTAAATCACCCATAGTTTCCTCCTATGGAAATCACCCATCGTTTCCTCCTCATTAAACTCAATGCGGCACATAATACACATGTGCATGAGCACTGGTCTCCCTTTAAACTAATTCACAAAGTCACATTTCTATAGCTTATCCTAACCTTGACTCTAAAGAATATCTGTTCACATTTTCCCCCAGTCCTGGGCTTGAAGTCAGGGCCTGGGCACTGTCCCTAAGCTTTTTTTCCTCAAAGCTCACCCTCCACCACTTGAGCAACAGTGACACTTTTGGCTTTTTCTGTTTTATAGTACTGAACCCAGGGCTTCATGCATGCTTGGCAAGCATTCTATCACTAAGCCACATTCCCAGACTTATCTGTTGATTTTCAAAGCACAACATTAAGGAATGAAGCAGATTTCCCAGAACTTTGCTTATGTGCATGGATATACAAATTATACATGTTTTGTTTCCATTCACTTTAACAAATGAAATTATACATCTCTATACAATTTTATGACAGGTATGATTGCTGGTGGCTTATGCCTGAAATACTTCTGAATCAAGAGGCTAAGATTGAGGTTCAAAGCCAGCCCATGCAAACAAATATGAGAGATACTAATCTTCAATTAACTGGCAAAAAGCTGATGTAAAAGTATAGCTCCAGTAGTAGAGCACCAAATTCCTGCAAAAAAGACAAGCAAGAGCTAGTTGAAATCTGAGTCAAAATCTCAGTACTGACACAAAGTAGTTTGTATTTACAGAGCAAAACACAATAATGTTGTTTTTGTTGTTGTTGTGTTATTTTTTGTCACGCTAGTCCTGGGGCTTGAATTCAGTCTGGGTCTTGTCGCTGAGCATTTGTGCTAAGAACTAGCACTCCACCACCTAAGCCATAGCTTCACTTTGTTGGTTAATAGAAACAAGATGGGCTGGGAAGGTGGCTCAGTGGTAGAGCATTTGCCTTGCATGCCTGAAGCCCTGGGTTCAATTCCCCAGCACCACATAAGCAAAAAGAAAAAAGCTGGAAGTGACGCTGTGGCTCAAGTGGTAGAGTGCTGAACAGTGCTTAAGCTGAAGAACTGAGGGACAGCACCCAGGCCCAGAGTTCAGGCTACAGGACTGGACCAAAAAAAAAAAAAAGAAACAAGGCTCCCACAGATTTTCTTGCTCAGGCTGGCTTTGAACCACAATCCTCAGATGTCAGCCTCCTGAGTAGTAAGTATTACAGGTATGAGCCATTGTCACCCAGCTAACATGGTGAGATCAGGTTAATTTATCTATTACCTTACAAATGTTTTATGGTATGGATATTTCAATTTTACTCTTTTAGCAATATAATACTTTTAATATACAGCACAGTGTTATTAACACTTCTCACCTTATTGCTGGTCCAATATCATCCAGTTTCCCCCTTCCTCTCTCTCAACTTCAGTAATCACCATTCTGCTCTTTGCTTCTCTGTGGTGGCTTTTTTAGATTACATGTACTATGAAATTACTTGATCTTAATTTCCTGTCTTATTTCACTCCAGGTAACAATGTAGCTTCAGTCAAATTGTCACAAGTACCAACCTTCTCTTGAAAGTTTGCATGCATGTGTACTATATTTTCTTTATCTACTCCCCCATTAAAGGACTCCACAGCTTGGTTCTGTATCTGTGCTATTGTAAGTAATGTGGCAATAAATATAGGTATGTGGATGGCTTTTTGAGATGTAAATGCTATTTTCTTTGAAAACATATATATCTAGTAGTGAAATGGCTGGAAATTATTGGGGTTCTACTTTTAGGTTTTTGAGGAACCTCTGTTCAGTTTTCTGTAATGACTATAATTTGTTTTCCTATCTATCAACTGTAAGTGTTATCTTAATGTGTGTGTGTGTGTGTGTGTGTGTGTGTGTTGCATTTCTCTGGTGACTGGTGAACATTGAACATTTTTATATATTGTTGGCAATTTGTGTATTTTTTGTCAATAAATATTTTCCAGGTCCTTTGCCCAATTTAGAGTGAACATTTTTATATATTGTTGGCAATTTGTGTATATTTTGTCAATAAATATTTTCCAGGTCCTTTGCCCAATTTAGAGTTCAGTTTTTCTTGTTTTGGAGTTGAGAGTCCTGACATATTTTGATTATTTACTGCTGATCAAATATAGTGTTCAAAATACTTTCCCATTCTATTAAGTTGCCTCTGTGTTCTACTGATTACTTAAGTATGTTTGTTTTGAATTAAACGTCAAATAAACTGTTGTAAGGAAGTAATTAGCTAAAATACTTTGTCATGATCCGATGTTAAAGAATCAGTCTTCTTGTTGCTCTGTGTGGTGGGGAGGCGGGGGAAGAGGGGGACTGAGGAGGATTGCACAGGCATGCGCGCGCGCACCACAATCTTGGGGCTTGAATTTAGGGCCTAGGTGGTGGCCCTGAGCTTCATGATTTTTTCTTTTCTTTTCTCTTTTTTTTTGGGGTCCGGTCGTGGGCTCTGAACTCTGGGCCTGGGCGCTGACCCTCAGCTCTTTAGCTCAAGGTTAGCGCTCTACCGCTTGAGCCACAGCACCACTTCCGGCTTTTTCTGTTTATGTGGTGCTGAGGAATCGAACCCAGGGCCTCATGCATGCAAGGCAAGCACTCTACCACTGAGCCACCTTCCCAGCCCTTCTTTTTTTTCTTAAGGATGCCACAGCTCACTTCTGGCTTTTTTTGGTGGAGTGCTAAATTGGAGAGAAGAGTCTCACAGACTTTCCTGCCCAGGCTAACTTTAAACCACAAACCTCAGATCTCAGCCTCCTGAATAGCTATGATTTCAAGCATAAAGGCACAAGTGACTGGCTCTTCTTGTTGCTTTTATGATATAACTGAAAACTTGAAAAAATTAACTGAAACTTAAATACTTCACAATTAAGACAATAACATGCTAGTTAATGGTGATTAGCTTTGATTAATTCTAAGCATAGTTTCAGACTTCTCAAGGGAGCTAATTATTAGGAGCAAAAGTACGCACAGAATACTTGAATAAGTTGAAGCACATACATTTTCCCAAATGTAAAAATTAAAATAATGCTTGAACATTTATTCATTATAGTTTCTCAGCAGAAATCAAGTATGTGAAAGATCAATCACTGAAAGTGAATCCATACAACTTACTAATCAAGTAAGGATGATACTACTTATGTTAGTATTGAAGGCAAGATATTTTATACTAGAAAGCAACATAGCATTTCCTTTTACTTTAGGAATATTGCTTCTTCCTTATAATTTCTATTAGAAGAGTAGAAATCATTCACCCATCAGCTTTCATTCTGAATTTTTGGCAGTATTTTGAGCTCTCAAAAAAATTACTGCAAAAACCACATTGGTTCTCTTCAGAAAGACATGTCTTGGTGAGTAGTTAAGGCTGGTGGAGAGCTACTTATACAGTTTACAAGTTAGTACACCATCCACCACACAACAGCACTAGAAAATGGCAGCATGCCAGCTCTGTGATGGTGAGCGCTCAAGCCACTACCTTTGAGTTCAAAGTCAGCTACACTTTCTTTGAAGGCCATCAAAGCCTCCCACTAATTTTATTGAGCGTATTGGCAAGACCATGTTTTAGAAGAAATATTTTGAAGGTGAGTAATAAAAGTGGTTTCCAGAAACTAGAACAAAGTCATTGTACTTATGATGAGAAAAAAAAATATTTATCAGGACAAGTTTGTGACCCCAATATAAAATATTTCAAGCAAGAAAGCCAGGACTCTTGATTTTATTCTATTCTACTCTTGAAGAACTGCTTCAGTTAACATATATACAAGAGACAATATCTTGATGACCAAACCACTTGACTAGCTTTAGCCTTTTAAATTCTACTTTAAATGTGATAATGTATGAAATAAATTTTCTTGTGGTGCCTATATAATTTAATAAAGCAAAAAAATGTTGAAAGTATGCTTTGTATCTATTTTTACTCTTAAACTTTTTACTATTGAGGTAACACCAGTATATAAGAGTTACAATGATACGAACTATTTGGAAATACTATTTGGAAAAAAACCAGGATATTAAGTAATTTATCACAAAACGAAAGGTATGTCATTTTATTAGAAACTATTTATTATGGTTTAAAAACATTCATGCAATTTTAGTCAAGAAGAACTGTTCTGTTTGAAGAAAAAAGTATTAAGTACAAACTGTTTAAGACTCCAAATTTTTCAATAATTTATAGAAAACTGAATAAGCAGCATATTAGTTTGCTAAGATAAACACTGCAAAGAATTTTCTAGTAATTTCTTTTCATTTTTTTGATTGTAAAGATATTATACAGAGTAATGTAATGAGTACATTTCCTATTGAGCATTGTTACTCTATCCTTTGTTTTTCTTGATGCCAAAACATAAGTAATTCAATAACTTGATTCAAAATGTATCCATTCTAAAAATTAAAAGATATATTAAAAGTTTAAATTATTGCAATATTTACTAATTATTTCATATATAATAAACAATTTTGTGGAAATTTTACCAGGTATATTTTGCTTAAAATTGGAAAGGTCTGGGGCTGGGAAGGTGGCTCAGTGGTAGAGCGCTTGCCTTGCATGCATGAGGCCCGGGGTTCGATTCCTAAGCACCACATAAGCAAAAAGAAAAAAGCTGGAAGTGGCGCTGTGGCTCAAGTGATAGAGCGCTAGCCTTGAGCTGAAGAGCTGAGGGACAGCGCCCAAGCCCAGAGTTCAGGCTCCACAACCGGACCCAAAAAAGAAAAAAAATGGGAAAGGTCAATTTATAAACCTTATGAAAAGTGTTTAGTAATATCAAACGCAAACCGGTATGAAATTTTTGAATGATTAAAATGTGTTCATTCAAAATCCCAATATGAAGACTAATACAAAGATTTCAGGAAATGTCATGGTAATTAAAAACTTTACAAAACCTAAAAATTTCCATTACTTCCCAACCACCACTTTTTTCTGACAATGCATCTTGAAATACTTCTGAACACCACTGCTGTAAAGCAATCCATGGAAATCATGTTGTCTCTGTATGCAAATGGCTGCCAGTCTAACAGTGGAGACAGATGTATCTTTGGATAAATAGCACTTTGCCTCTCATCTGACAGATGAAAGAATTCAATTCTTTTGTACTTTTGTTGCTATATCCAGAGAGTCTATTGTATGGTTGTGTAATCACAAAGAAGTAAATGCATATTGTAGTGTGAAAAGCAATTGAGAATATAGGAAAATATAAGTTAAAATTTGCGGTATCACACATTCAGGATGCATAATAAATGCAAAGGAAACCCATCACATGCACCCAAAGGCAGAATATTGAGCTTTCCTGCTTAGCAAATCATTAATAAATTATTTTCAATTTCATCGTTCTCACTATATTAGTATTCTGTAGTTTACCTACAGTAGACGATAGTGTTATGTTAACTAAATTTTAAATGGGAAAATTACATTGAAAGAAAAAATACAAAAAAGGATGAATAAATACTGTGGAAAATGAAAATTACAATAAAAGCAAAACAAAACATACCTAAATGATACATATTTGTAAGAATTTTAATAGTATTTGAGATAAACAGTTTCCCGATGCTGGGAACTAAATTTAGCTGTATGTTTCCTTACAAAACTACAATAATTTTAAGTAACTTCTTTATTTTCATATAATTTCAAAGCTACATGAGTATTAAAATGTAATATAATTTCTTACATATCCTTGATCCAGATTTACTAATTGTTCACATTTTACTCATATAATTATAAATTTATATGTTTACATGAGTACCCGTTACTTCCATAGATCATTTGAGAATAAGTTTTGGAGCCAACACCCCTTTCTCCTACATAATTGAATGTATATTCCTTAAGAACCAGGACATTCTCTTACATAACCACTGTACAAGAAAATCAGCCACTGAACATTCATATGGTGCTCCTGGCTACTTGGGTTATAAACCAATCCAGGATTTTAACATAGTTCTTGTCTTCTTGAGATGCTTGTACTTGGGTAAAGAATGCCAGACCAAAACATACTATGGTGAAATGTACTATAGTGAAGGAAGCACACCCCAAAACACATAGATCCAATGGTTTCCCTCATTTGTATATGTCTAGGATAGTCGTAATAGATGGACAGAATAGCTCAATAGCTATGTACATATGCCTATATAAGATGATGCAAAGTGAAATGTACTCTAAGACATAGACACAAGAGGGTGTTATTGTTGCTGTTGTTTTTAATGTACTATGTGATTTCTTTTTTCTTTTGTTTTTTTTCCCCTATGGTTTGTCCCTCGTTGTCACTGTATTTGATTTTTGAGTTTTGTGTGTAGGTTTATCTGAATTAGGGAAAGGAAGGGGAACAACAAAATGGCGAGACAAAGAACAAAGGATGAACCAATGCAATGGTGATACTCACAAGACATTATGTTGGAAATGAACTGTTCAACTTGGGGAGGGGTTGGGAGGGAGGGAAAGTGGAAGAAAAATGAGAGAGGGTAACAAGTTTGACAAGTAATATGCTCACTACTTTACATATGTGACTGTAACCCCTCTATATATCACCTTGACAATGAAATTAAATTTAATAAAAGAATTAAAAAGAAATAAAAATGAAAAAGAAATGCCCTATATCATTTGGGAAATATAAGTAATATAATCTTCTAACCTAAAAAGTTACAGAAAAATAAATACTTCCACTATTGAGTAAGCTTTAAATCAGAATGTGGTATATATCATAGACTTTTTGCTAAAAACTGTAAAAACAGAAAAAAAAAGAAAATTGATTCTTTTCTCTTGCCAACCAGACCCAACTCATGACATACATGTCTCAAGATCAATAACTACACCTTCACTAAGAGACCTGTAGGGTAAAAAGAATGTATCATATCTTCATGAGGAAAGGTTGTTTTCAACTTGGAACAAGGTACTCACTAAGTCAAGGGCCTACTTTCCCACAAAATTGGGACAGTAGGGTCCTAGATCTCTTGATGTTTACATTTCAGGAAGATGCCTGTTGGGTCCATGAAAAAGGCATTACTGGGTTTAAATCTGAGAAAGGTCTATATAGTTTTTTTACTTTTTGGTCGGTTGTGGGGCTTGAACTCTGGGCCTGGGTGCTGTCCCTGCACTCATTCAGCTCAAGGCTAGTGCTCTACCGATTGAGCCACAGCGCCATTTCCGATTTTCTAGTGGTTTATTGGAGATAAGAGTCTCACGGACTTTCCTACCCTGGCTGCTTTGAACCACGATCCTCAGATCTCAGCTTCCTGAGTAGCTAGGATTCCAACGCCCAGCTTCTATTTAGTTTTTATTTATTTATTTTTATTGTGAAAATACCGTGCAGAGGGGTTACAATTACATGGACAAGACAATGTGTACATTTCTTACCAAGCATTGTTGACTCCTCCTTTGTTTCCCCTTCCCCTCCTTTCCCATTACCCCCCCTTCCCGGCCCCCCCAGCGCCAAAGTTGTAAATTTGTTTTTCGACATAAAGTCTTGTACATCTCATTGTTGCAATGGGTCCACCTGTATCTCTATTTAAAAAATTTGTTTTTTCCCTTCCCTTCCACAAATTATACCAACATCAAATACAGTGAACGGCAGGGGTTATTCTGTGGGGGAGGGACATACAAAACAACAAAGAGATTATCTTATAAATATGTTAGAAACAATAGCAAGAAAGAAAAACCATTTGAGTCCTTATCTTAGGGTTCATTTCTCCTAACATCAACTTATCTGACAGTTTCTGCTTGTCTCAGACATATACTAGTTATTGCAAATAAGGGAAACCATGGGAACTATGTTTCTTTGGGCCTGGCTTACTTCACTCAATATAATTTTTCTATTTAGTTTTTAAAAGGATGAATATAATCTCCAAGAGAGGAGAAAACATTTCACTGTTTTTACTTTTATACAATAATGCTCTGTGAAAAAGAAGAGGCCCACAGAAGAAGCCTTTTCATTTATTTTCTGTTTTCCTTTGTAATAGGTATTTTAAATGTAATTTCCACAAACCATGTAAATAAAGAAGAATTCAGAAAGAACTGCTAAACTGTAAAATTTATTTGTGATAGAATTCTATTGCCTAATCCTGTTTCTCTTCTCTATCACAAACATGCTTAAATGTGTTAATAAGGGTGCTCTTGTGTGCAACGATAAAATAATCATCTTCATAGAAATGGCTCCCATGGTTTAGAGTTCCTCTCCCTAGTTATTAAATTCCTATTATTAGTAGCTGAAATCTAATGGTGGTCTTGTTAACAACGTTCTTCCTTCTATTTTGCTCTGTATTCTCATCATCATTGCATTGAATGTAATGATGCATTCAAGATTTACATGGAAGGATATGTCAAAGGAGGGAGAGAATGGATATAAAATGAAACAAGGGACAAACATGGCAGGGATACTTAATGAGTGCAGGGGAGTAAACAGAGGGGATAGGGAGATGGATGAAATGTTTGACTCTGATCAAGAAGCACTGGCCCATTTAGTTGGACACATTACATCATAACCTTCTTATAAAACATTTCAAAGTGCAGAGAAAATAAAATTTATTTAACAAAGCTTTGAAAATTATACTATCCCTATCCACAGCCTCTCAACCAATTACTTCTCCAATTTTAATATTGCAAATGCAAAAACATATCCCTTTGATTTCCATGGTTGACATAGCCAATGATTCAATTTAGTGACTAAGGAAATATTTAATTTTTGTAAATTGACCACCTATCTAGTATATGAGCAATATTTGAAAAACTTATGTCTACCTCATATTCTCCAAGGTGTTTGACTTTGGAAAGTTTCCTAGACTTCACAGCACATAAAGAAGAGTGAATATGGCATAAAGGAAAATTATAACCTGTTTCAATGTTTCATAAGATGTAATGACTTATTTTATGACAATGCTGAGATTATTGTACTCACTAAAGGGAAGTTATAGTTATACATCTTTTGACAGATTGAAATTAATTGGCTTAGATAGCTGATAAAATTCTAGGGCTTTTATTTGTCTCTTACCTTTTCTTTCTTCCCTTCCACTTTTGGACAAAGGATAAGCCAGATTAAGATATTTAATTCAGATCTGTATCCCAGTTCTAAAAATATTTTCCTAAATAGCAGTTTATTGTAACCCCCAAATATGGTCAGTATAATCAATTAACTGATCATTTAGTCATTTATTCATTGTGTCTTGATTGATTGACTTTTTCTTTTGCATAAAAGACAACGAATTTTGAAACAAGGTAGTCAATGCTATTTTTCTTGAAGATGTTTCCTCTACAGAATTTTGTTACACATAAAGTCCTCTGCAATATTCTTGGTTTAGACAACATGTTACATTGTTGGTCTTAAATGGTGAGGTGAGTCCCTATAGAAAGATAGGGTGAAATGCTAATTCCCACCAAGTATTTCAAATTGTGAACTATTTGGAAAAATAACGTAATTGTGGATATTAATTGATTAAGATGACTTCATAATGAGACAGTGTGGGTCTTCATAACGACTTGTGTTCTTAGGAGAGAATAGCTCTGTAGAAATGAGCATGCACAGAGAATGCCATGTGACCAAGAAGGTAGAAATTGGAGAGCCGTATTTATGACTCCACTGTGGTATATAGAATGCCAGGGAAGTCAGAAAACCACTAGAAGCTGACCATGAAATCCCACCACGGGAGGATTTTTCTACAGGTTTCTAGTCAAGCATGATTTCAGATTTCTGCCCTCCAAAAATGTGAAATATTAAATTTCTTTTGTTTTAACACTTAGTTTGTGGTACTTTTTTTTAACACTTACCAAATAAGTTGTGGTTATATAATGGAGAACTTTACAGACCACAAAAAGTGTAACTGGCAGGCAATGATGGACATCAAAAATTCTATGAGGGAGATATCCCAATTTTACTATGGCAAAGAAATCCTCTAAAGAACTGGATTGATGCATCAACCAGTTTTATTTAATTTTTAAAGTCAAACAAGCCAGCTAAAATTTCAAATTTGCACTCAAAACTTTCTTAAAAATAATGTGTACTCCCCTCCTATAGGAAAGGGAGCACAAGACAAATGGAACCACTAAGGAACTCATCACTATACTTGTCAAAAAATATTGTTTAGGAAAACATACACTCTGGTTTATTTTGAAGAGAACACATTCTTTTTCAATGTTAAATCAATTCATCAAAATAGTTTCTAGTTTAAACTATATATGGTATTCAATATTTTACTTTGTATCTCTGGCAGTGCAAGGGATTGAAATCTATGTCTTGTGTATACTAAGCAAGATCTGACACTGAATAAACCTCCAAATAATATAGTATGATTTTGTCTATACAACTTCAGATTTCCTGTGGTTAATTTCCAATTTTGGTTGCTTTTTAAAATAGTATACTACACAGAAAAATTGACTGTTAATCCTTAAGATTGCATTTTTTCCTCTCCTGACAGATGGATTGCCTTAACTGCGGAGCTATCATTGTCTCAATATTCCTCAACATTTATTGTTCATATGAATAGTGTTACAGATTCCCTAAACTGTAAACCATCAGGCCAATTAAAGTCAGACTACACCTAAGAGAGCAAATATGAGCAGAAATGTCTGCCCAGTGAGAGACCTTTTAATGATCACTTTAAAAACCAAAATAGTATTAAGATTTTTTTTTCCTTTTTAAAAAATTTTATTTCATTGTAAGGATGCTGTACAGAGGGGTACAGTTACATGAGTAAGGTCATGAGCACATTTTTTGTCGATCATTGTTAGCCTCTATTGTTCTGCCAAGATCCCTTCCCTCCCCCACTTCCCACACTCCTCCCCAACCCGCCCCTGAAGTTGTAAAGTTCATTTCCAATATACTGTCCTATGGGTATCCTTGTTACAATGGGTCATCCTGTGTCCTTGTTTCAGAGTTTTGTTATTCCCCTTCCTCTCCCCAGATTAGACAAATGTATATACAAGATGCAGGGTACCAAAAGTAAGTACAGTGACATTTTTATTTGTTGTTATTGTGAAAGTGATGTATGTATTGTGAAAGTACACACACATAAGTCAAGTAATGGATATATTTCTTTTTGAACAGTGTCACTTCTTCCCTTTGTTTATCCAATGTTTTCTCTCCCAACACCCCTCTCCCATAAATTGTATAGTTCATTTTTAACATAGTGTCTAGAGACTATCACTGCTTCATTTGTTCACCCTTTGTCTCACCATTTCTGGGACTCCTTTACTCTCCCCCAACAGATAAACTTACATGCAAGACAAAAGGTACAAAGGAGGGAAAAAACTCAAAATAACAAAAAAATCTGTTTCTGTTTCTTGGAGTTCATTTTGATAAACATCATTTTTATATGATCATATGCCAATAGCTATTGAGCCTTTGTGATGTTCTCCTAGAAATATCATCTTTTGGTCTCACTGTGTGAATGTCTAGAGCCTTATATAATTAATCATGACCAGGTGTATCTTTTTTCCCTTTTACCATCCAGTGTGTTTACTTATAGATTTATAGGCACATTCTAGTTACCACAAATGAGAGAAACAATGCAATCTCTATTTCTTTGGGTCTGGCTTACTTCATTTAATATAATTTTTCCAAGTCTTTCCATTTCTTTATGAATGGTACAATAACATTCTTTCTGATGGAAGTATAGAATTATTGTGTGTATTACAATAGCGTATTACAGTTACATGAGTAAGATAATGAGTACATTTCTTATCGAGCATTGTTACCCCTCTTTTGTTGTTCTCCCACTCTCTCTTCCTTCCCCTACCTCCCTCACTCCTCCCACCCCCAAAGTTGTAAAATTCATTTCCAATATAGTGGCTAAGTGGCAGAGTGCTTGCCTTGATGCATGAGGCCCTGGGTTCAATTCCTCAGCACCACATAAGCAGAAATGGCTGTGTTGCCCAAGGGGTAGAGCACTAGCCTTGAGCTGAACTGTTTAGGGACAGCACCCAGGGCTAGAGTTCAGGCCCCATGACTGGCAAAAAAAAAGTCCCAATATAGTGTCTTGTGGGTATCATTGTTGCAATGGGTCATCCTGTGGCCCTGTTTCAGCATTTTGCTATTCCCCTTCCCCTCCCCAAATCAGACAAATGTATATACAAGGTACAAGGTACAGTGACAACAGGGCTTATACCATTGGGAGAAGAACGTACAAAGGAAACAAAAAAAATCACATAGTACATTAAAAAAAAACAACAACAAAGGAAGACCTCTTACACCCATATTTTGGGGTTCATTTCACTTAGCATCATGTTATATGGTCATGTGTACATAGTTTTTGACCTTTTCTGCTCATCTGATAAAATTATCGTAGATGTATACTAATTATTTCATATGAGGGAAAACATAGGACCTATATTACTTTGGGTCTGGCTTACTTCACTTAATATGATTTTTTTCCAAGTCTTTCCATTTCCTAACAAATGGGGCGGTGTCATTCCTTCTGATGGAAGCATAGAATTCCATTGTATAAATCTATACCGCATTTTCTTGATCCATTCATCTACTGAGGGGCATCGGGGTTAATTCCATACCTTAACTATGATGAATATTGCTGCAACAAACATAGTTGTGCTGGTAGCTTTGGTAAGGCAAACATAGTTGTGCTGGTAGCTTTAGTACGGCCTTGTTCGTGATTGTTTGGGTAAATGCCCAAAAGTGGGATTGCTGGGTCATAGGGCAGCTCTATGTGTAGTATTTTGAGGAATCTCCATACTGCTTTCCAAAGTGGTTGAACAGGTTTACACTCCCACCAACAATGCAGTAGGGTTCCCTTCTGTCCACATCCCCTCCAGCATCTGTTGATAATAGATTTCTTGATTATAGCCATTCTAACTGGGGTGAGATAGAATCTCAGTGTTGTTTTGATTTACATTTCTTTTATGGCCAGAGAAGATTAGCATTTCTTCATGTGTCTATTGAACCTTCATATTTCCTCTTCAGAGAAGTCTCTCTTTAAGTTTTTAGCAAACTTATTAATAGGGAAGTTGTTTCTTAAGGGTTTGTTTTGGAGGATTTAAATTTTTGAATTTGATGTATATTTTAGATATGAGGCCCTTGTCTATTGTATAGCTAGTAAAGATTTTTATATAGCTTCAAAGGATGGGGAAGTGGACAGGTAGTAATCATGGTTTCAAGTTCAAATAAGGAAAGTTGGACTGTAAATTGTTCATGTTACTGTATCTCAGGAACTGGCTTGAATGTGTCACTGTCGAGATGAGATGAGGACAGTTTGATTGTATCAATATGGACTACACAGACAGCTGCTGTGTTTTAGCTTATGCCAAGCCACATGAACATGCCAAGGTTTGGATCCTCTCAGATCTTGTAAATTCACCCAACTGTCTCTCCAATTACTAAGATTTCTCATCTGGAACAGGTCTGGAAAATGTCTAAAGAAGAAACAAATCTGGCAAATTAGCTTTTCTATCTTAGTTTGAATATTAAATGACTACTCATTCATCATGATTTTATCCATATCCCAAATATATTTCTTCACCTAAAAATTAAAAGTAAATCTAGGAGGGCTCTCCACTCTGATGTACACTAAATTCACTCAGAGCTACTTGTCATAAATTAGAGGATTTTGTCTCTATAGATCTTGTTTAGTGTCCAATACATATTAAGCTTTGAACTCACATTTTTACCACTCTGGTAGTGCTTTAAATATGTATTTATATACATGATCATGTCTTATTTTTTTCTATTTTGCTAATCTACATATTTCATTTATACAAAGTAGGATCTCTTTATGAGTTTGGTGAAATGAAATATAGTTATGTTACTTTGGACCATTTGTTTCCAGCAAATATCCCAATTTAACTGGGAAGGTTTGATTAGGATTGCTTTAATGGAAGCTCATTTAGCACTCTAGGATGTGATTTTGTTAGTATCACATCATTGTGTAAAAACATCTAAGTTCTGTCATGTTTAGATCAGATCTTTTCAGCTGAGTGGAAAATTGTTGCTTTATGTCATCTGTTTCTACAGAATAGCAAAATAAAAGCATGATAAAAATGCATTTATTGCCCAATGTAGAAGTTAAAAAAACTTTGTGGTTAATTACCATCAGAAGGAATAATTTTAAAACCCAAATGCTCAGTTTTGGCAGCAATTGTCTAACATTTAATTGGTATATATTTATAGATCTTGGAGAGTCAGTAAAATAATTTAGATTCTTAGAGATACATTTTAAAATATGTTCTATATTTATTTCTTCATTGAAATTTTGCAATCTGTGGGTGCCATACTCAAACTTCAAAAAATTTTTAATGATTGCTGCCTACAATACTTTTACATTTCAAGATTAAAATGCTTATGTAATTAGTAAAGTCTCAAAACATTGATGTTTTGATTACCACTTAGTATAGAATCCAGTATCAGATTTACATTGGAAGGAAATATTAATCTTGTACATAGATACCGACTTGTACTATAAGAAACCAAATGGGTTGTCCATCTATTCAGGTATGGATAATGAGTAGAGTGCCTTGTTTTTACCATTTTACAGTTTTAATCTTTGAATGAAAATTTTGCCAAACCAAATGCATGTGGCTTCTATTGTTAACTTAGGAGCTTTGTAATTAAGTTTCACAGAAAAAAATGCCTAAATGAAATGTAGTTACACCAAAATATACCATTAGTAAGTTGTAGTCCTGAAATACACTATAGGTATTTACAGAACTTCTCTTAGTTGTTTTAACTGCCATTAAAGCCTATCATACACATGATGTAACTGTCATCAGTTACTTTCTACGGAAATACATTTACAAAGAATAGAAAATTGACATAAATTTTAAATTTTCTTAGATGGTCAACATCTGAGCAATGGGCTCTTCAGACTTCTACAAGTACCACATCCTCATTCTATCTGTTACCCTCTGGTATGTCTCAGAGTCCCCAAAAGATACTTTGTCTGCATTTGGTTTTAATAGTGTCTATTCTGCTGTAACAGGACCAATAGTTATGAGAATTGACCATGGAGGTATCTTAATCTCTGTGATTGCTCACTAAACACATTATTCTTTTCCATGGTTCCTGCTTCATCAAGTCTTCTATTTTATCCTTTCTCTTCTTATAGATGAAGGTACTCAGGGCCCTTAAATACCTAAAGGTGTTTAGGAAGTCCACAATACCAGTAGTGAAAATGAGCCTTCTTTCTATGTCTTGCATTAGAGAAGAATTGCAAAATAGCATTGCTCCATTATTAATAACCAACAGAAACTTCAGCTTTATAGATCTATATCCTTAGCACTTTAGCATATGATGATGCCAACAGTAATACAATCTTTACCACTTTTCTGATTCATCCCCCTTAACAATGGCTAGGGTGCCTGGCCATTTTCAAATTTATGTATAGCCTTTGCAACAGTTTCTTATACACCTGGGGAAGCACTGTTCTTTTGCTTCTCCACTCTATACCACATGCATGGCATCAAAGCTTTCCATCGGTGTAATATGCAATTCAGAGAAGGGCAGGAAAGGATGGAAAGAATGGTTCTCTCCTCAAGTACTTAACTTGCCTTGAAACAGAGAAGTGCAGCACTTGTTTTCAAAGATGTGAGTCATTTATGAGCACAGCTCCTTCCCTGTGGTGCTAACTCATCTCCCCACAGCAAGTCAAGAATGAGACAGTGGCTGTAATAGTCTTTCATTGATTCTGCTGGACTTGCTAGGGGCTATTTCAGCACCCAGACCATTCTCTTCTTAACCCAGGAAAACAAAAGCACCCAGATGGAACATAGCATGCAAATCTATGCTTGCAAAATCGCAGGCCTAACAGTTCTCAAAACAGTAACTCATTGTGGGTTCAGGATAATAGTACTTTACACATATAAGATGTATGAGTAATAAAGAATCCACTGTGTATAGCTCTGCTTCACCAATTTCTTCTTTTCTTCTTCTTGCTGGTCCTGTAGCTTGAATTCAGGGTGTGGGTACTATCTCTTAGTTGTTCTTCTCAAAGCTAGTGATCCACAGCTCTGTTGCTGGCATTTTGATAGTTAATTGGGAGTTAATTGGAGATAAGAGTCTCATTGACTTTCCTGCCCAGGGTGGCTTCAAATCATCATTCTCAGATCTCAGCCTCCTGAGTAGTTAGGATTATAGGCATGAGCTACCAGCCCTTGGCTTCTGCAAATTCTTTTTACATTAGCTGCTCTAGTAAAATTGACCTATTATTCGCTGTAATCTTGTGCTTATTTGTGGAAACAACTATTTTAATTTCTACTTTCTAGGTTAGTATTTCTCAAATAATACAGGCTTTCTGATTTGTGATGGAGATCATTTCCCTGGAACAGCCTTATACACACACTAGACTGGCAACTATTGTGATTACTTGTTATGGTGACAAAATCTGTAATGGCAGATATATATATATATATATATATATATATATACATATATATGTATGTATATATAGCAGGCACATAGTAGGTGGCTGACAAATGTTTGCAGTGATTGTGAATTTGGTATAAATAATCAGTGACATTTCTTAATTATCAAAACCTACTGTTCTGCAGCTGTTTCTCATCCATTTCTGTCACACTAAATCATTGAGCCACATTCTTTCAAGATATTGGTGAAGCTACAGTCTAACTGTAAATTAGATGTCCTTGGAAATTGTTCATGATAATAGTGTTTTGGAGAGTGGAGAGAGGTAAGAGTTGTTGTTGATGTTTTATGATAGTGAATCCAGCATTATTAATATGAATCCAAGTTAGGTAGTTCATGATGCCATCCTCAGTGGGTAAGAAAAGCTGAGCCAGCATCTCATATAACCAAAGACTTTCCTAGACCTGGTTATGTACAAAAAACAGTCTACTTGAAAGAAATGTACAAGTATAAACATGTTCTACTTACAACCAATTATAGAAAGTAATCCTGTTCATGTCTTCAAATATAAATGACATTTCTATGTTCTACTACCTAGATGAGTTATCAATTATTTCGTATTATAAAGTGTAATTTTCAAAGAACTTGGCATATTTTGATCACGAGTTGTAGAACTAAAAAAGCATAAGAATAACTCTTAAGAGTATCTCCAACCACTTGCAGACCTTAAAAATGATCTACATTCATGCCATGTTGCTAATGAATTCTACCTTTTAGGATAGTGACAAATGATTGTTTCATTCATTTAGAATTAGACATTGCACTCACTTTTACAATTATGCTCCTTTAATTCCAAGTATAAAAAAGGCCAAGAACAATTAAGAATATTATTCAATGTCCGTGTGTGCTGCATCTCAATTTACTTACAAACTCCTCATGGACAAAGAAATGGATTCCTACCCCTCTTTTCTGTTCAGTGTGGATCTACAAAAGGATTATTCATTCAGCAACTTCCAAATAAGCTTTTGGTTCTACTCCTTCTAAATTAACTACTTTCTAAGCTTAGATATCATTTTCTGCATTTGTCAGGTGCTATAACTCATTGGGTTTAAATTAGAAGCTCATCATAGGATTGAAAGGGATATACACTTTTATATGGAGGAAAAGCTGACGTTTATATTTTCATAGACCTCTACAGAAATTTAGCATTCACTTCCATTATGAAAGTAAGTGACAGCACAGAGTAGTATTAATAGTATCTGTGACTTATATTCAATTCTGTATCTTTATACTCCTAATGACTTAAAATAGTGCAAGTGATTACACCAGCAACCAGATCACACATGATTATAGCTTTCCCTTTACAGATGCTAGTGTAACCCAGCTTAACCCAGCTGTCAACTTGTAGGCAACTCTGCCTAGAAATATGCCATGACTCCAACTATAAAATCTATGTGTTTACAACAGTGATTCAGACATCTATTTCAATTTTCACTATTTCCTGTCTATCATTGCTTATTGATTAATAGCTGGAACTAGCTTAGACAAAGTCCACCTTATAGTTTTACCCTTACCTAAGCTAAGCAACAGCAGTCTACAAAAGTATGTTTTCTTAAAAAAATCAAATTAACCTTAAGTTTTCGGTTGCCTATTAATGCACCAGAGGGAAGCGTAAATTATGTAATGAAGTTTTTAAACAATTTGATAATTATTTGTTATGGCACAAATTTTCCACTGAATACTTGATTCAATAACTGGAAAATAAAAAATAATAATTAAAATTAATAACAAAATTAAAAATTAAAAATTCCTTCATGTATTCTAATTAAATAGTTCATCCAAATGGTGAAAGTATTTTAGTCATGTGCTAGTATGCCAAAGATTTCCACAAAGACTGCCTTAGACAGTTACTCTAAAGACTGTCAAGTCTGAGGACAGAAAATTGCCCTCCACAACCAATCAAAAATGGAGCAGTAAATTAGTGAAAATAGATCATTACAGGTGAGCCAAGTATTTCAATTATAGGCAAAAGATGCACTTTCTCAAAGAATTGAGACTACTGAAATCAATTTTGAATTATAGATGGAATTTTTATGATAATTTTTATTGAATACAAGTTTACGAGTCTTAATATTTGAGGATTCATTTCTAAATTGTCCACACAATAATAATGTCTCAAAATGCCCTGTAAAAATATCTAATCAAGCTATATCTTCAGATTGAGCTGAATCCAAAGTTCTAGGAAGCAGTTATATTTAGCAAAAGTCAGTCCATGAGCAATCAATTGAATCAAAAACTTTGTTTATGAGATTATTGATTATTTACTATCAGGCTGCACTGAAAAGAATATATTGCAAGTGGATTTAGTCACTCTGTGTAGATATGATGGTTCTGTAAAGCTGTTACCTTGACAACAGACTCTGCCATAAATAAACAGAAGGGATGTATCTTCGGCACTAAAGTTCATCCTAGTAGAACACTGAAATTATGCAGGGTTTTAGCACCAGTATTGTTTTAATGAACTCAGAAATGTATTCTGCACCATTTCCCATGATACCTTGTTTCCATAACCTTTCTTAGCAGGTAAGACCTCAGCTGTGTATTTCATGTAAACTAAGATGACAACATTTAGGTTGCTAAGAAGTTTTAATGAGTCACTGAAGATGATAGGATGTAAAGAGAACTTCTAATGAAATTTTAAACTTTAAATTTAGCTTCTTCTTTGCCAATGAACCAAAAATAACATTTTGTCTATAGTTTGATAGATATGGAAAATGCACTCAAAATGGTTAGAAATTTCACTACTTCTTTAATTTCATTTAACATAGCATAGTTTACGTTTAAGTCATTTGCTTTAGTTTTGTACATAAGAGTATACATATTTGGAAATCACACTTAATGTCTCACTGAACTAGAATATAAAAGTACCAAGTGGGCTTGAACTCAAGGCCTCGTGCCCACACTCAGTACCCTAGTCTACCACTTGAGACACACCTCCACTTCTGGCTTTTTGCTACTTACTTGGTAAATAGGGATACAGGTGGACCCATTGCAACAATGAAATGTACAAGATGCTATGTTGAAAACAAACTTTACAACTTTGGGGGAGATGGGAGGGAGGGTAGGGATGGTAAGGGGAAACAAAGAGGAGGCAAAAATGCTTGATAAGAAATGTACTCATTACTTGCTCATGTAATTGTAACACCTCTGTACGGTATTTTCACAATAAAACAAAACTTATTAAAAAAAAAAGAGTCTTTTGGATTTGTCTGCCTAGATCCAAACTTGGATTCTCAGATCTCAGATCTCAAACTCTTAAGTAACTAGGATTACAGTTTTCATGCTACTACTTTTTATTGGCAATTTCCAAGCAGTTGAGCTAGTATATATGTTATAGACAGAACTTAAAGAAATGCCCAATGGATGCTATGTAGGATTCATGTAACCCGGAATGACTCCTTCTTTTGATCTTGAGAAAATTGCATATCTGGAAAGGAAGATTCGGAAAGAAGGGAATTTAGAAGTATAATTAACAATCTAGTTTTGGATCTGTACAATCTGGACACCTGTTTTGCATCTAAGCAAGATATAGGGAAGGAGACATTTATTTTTTTAATTTTATTGTTATTGTAAAGGTGATGTACACAGGAGTTACAGTTACGTAAGTCAGGTAATGAGTGCATTTTTGGAACAGCAGCACCTCTTCCCTCATTTTCTCCCAGGTTTTCTCCCCGACCTCCCTCCTCCACATTGCACAGTTCATTTTTAACATTCTGTCTAGTGAGCATCACTGCTGCATTTCTTCACTGCTTGTCCCACCACTTCTGCACTTCCCCTTACCTGCCACAAAATAGATATACTTACATACAAGATGCAAATGGAGCCTGGGAAGTCAGCAGGAGATAAGGCTCAAAGCCAAATGAATAGTTCAGACTCAGGGGACTGAGTGGTTTGAGAGCAGACAAAGGATCCCACACTTATGAGAGAAACTGCTCTAAAACTGAAAAACTGGGAAAGTTCTAGGACTGTGTGGTTCCAGAAACATACACTTGGAAGAAGTGATAAATTATAGACAAAAATACAAAGAAAGTATCTACAGAAAGTGAAAACATTAGTTTCAAAAATTCAAGAGAGATCAAGTGAAATGGAAACTAAGATTTGCCCACTGAACTGCTTAAGAGAATGACCTTGATAGCAATAATTTTAGAAAAGTCGTGGAAAGATATAGATATAGATATACTATATATCTATATCTATATCTATCTATATATCTAACATTCGGTTTAGATGTCAAATGTCTAAATATTTACGTTTTAGAGATCCAAAACTAGATTGTTAATTATACTTTAAAACCATACAAGTAAACAAGTCAAGAAAGAAGCAACCACATTTTATATACAAGGAATTGATAGTACCATGATGAGGAATGAGAACAATAGTGAAGGAAAATGCCATAAAAACAGATGTTTGAGATCGCTAAGTAAAATGCAGGGGTTATCAGAAGTGAAGATGACTAGAAGGAATAACGATATTATGAGAATCAAAGCAAGAATGAAGTTACATAGACTAGGAGGTCAAGAATGAAATAGAAGACACGGGAGTTGCTTATGGAAGGAGCAACTTTTCATGAAGATTCCTACTTGTGATAGGCCTCTAGCAGTTTACAGTGGTAAATCAAAGAGTGTTGGTAGTGATTAGCAAAATTGATTTCCCCCATATTCTATGTCCTTTTTCAATTCTTTTTGCAGAGAGGAACTGTGAAGAAAAGTGAACTTATTAAAAGCATAAACATTCAAAAGTTGGCATTAACTAGCAAAACTGCTGGCTGGTGTGACCAAAATGGTAGAGTCCTAGCTATAAGCTAAAAAAGCAAAACAAGAGCATACAGTCTTGAGTTCAAGCCCTGGTTCTGTTCAAAGAAACCCTCAAAAGTCACATAAGACAACATTTATGTCTCAAAATATGACTCTTGAGGCTTTTCAATGACAATTATGTTCATTTACAGAATATGGTAAAGATATATTACTGAATTTTCCAAAGTCAAAGGCTCCTCTTGCATAGAAAATGTCAGATTTCTGCAGAAAAGAGGCTTAGAGACCTTCTGATAGTAAAATTCATGTTTTTTTTTTCAATTCTGTTCTCTGAGTTGCAACTAAATATTTTGCTGAGAAGGAAATGAGTGACTCTGGAGGGCAGTGGAAAAGCAATGAAGAATTTATTATCTGAGAAAAATAACTTGCATTTATCTACAAATACATTTCTGCAGAAATTTCAAGTCTGAAGTAAAAATAATTTCATTATGTCAGAGTCTAATAAGACGTGAATTTTAGAAAAATCTTCATAAGAATAATTTCTGACAGCTCGCTACATAGTATGCTTTTCTTTGAACTGTATGACAAACTACAAGTCTCAAAACATGTCCAATGTTCTGTACCAGTCTGTAGAAAGATTGTCTAACATTGTAGATCATTACAGATGAGGTACAGACTATCAATCAACTGGATTTGTTGTTCCTAAAAAACTTAGCCTATTATTCAGGAGACAAGATTTCCATTTCCATTACTGTCTCTCTGCCTGAAGGTCTGTGGTGCTCAGAATACAAGACACGCATTACAGAAAAATGCCCATTGTCTTCTCTGACTCTCCAGGAATAGGATGACAACATTATCAGCTTCAAATGGAGTCTTACAAATTTTATTTCTCATTTATATGAAAAATACTATAACTCCTTCCTGTTTTAAGTGAAATTTTTGCTTGTTCATTTACACATTTATACTGTCTCTTCTGTGCTATGGATTGTGCTGTATAGCGAATATTCTAAGCACAGTTAATTTAGAGAACTTATCAGAGCGTATATGAAAGTAATCATAAATTAAAATTAACATATAGACAACTAGCAGGCTCTCTCAGAGAATGTAATGCCTGTTAGATTATAGATTTCAAGAAAGTAAAATTTAAGCTTGTATCTTGTCTTAGGCTTTTCAGACAATTATACAGATCTAGCATGTACTGGGTGATTTAAAGACAAACAAATTTCCACAGTTTTGGAGTGTGAGAAGTCAGAGATCAAAGCAACAGCAGATTTGGACTATGTTAAACCTCATTTCATGTTTCATATACTCAGTCTTGTTCTGTTATCACATAGAAGGGGAATAGGAATTTCTATCAGCCTATTTAAAACTGGCATTAACTCTATTCTCAAGACCTTCAGTGTATTGTCTGATTTTTCCACAAAAGGCTCCACCTTCTAATGCCTTCATATTGGGCATTATAATTTGTACGTAGGAATTTAGCAGGGAGTAGGGATTCATTCCATGGCATATTACCTGTAGGATACTTGAATTTACACAAAGAAACAAGGAAAATTTCTGACAAGAATCTGCTGTTCTGTGGTGCAGGGGGGGAGGGGGGAGAAGGATTGGGACTGGGGGGGGAGGAGGGAGGCTGGGAAGGGATGTGAAGTGTAAACAAAGGAGGAGGCTGCAATGTGCTTGGTAAGAAATGTACGTATTATCCTGCCCATGTAATTGTAACCCCTCTGTACAGTATGTCCACATACTGTATAAAATAAATAAATAAATAAAATAAAAAAGAATCTGCTGTTCTGGATACTTGCTTATGAATGAAAAAAGTTAAATTTGTCTCACTAAGTATAAAACAAACAATGTGACATACGGAGCATATACAACCTATCTTCTTATAAGGAAATGAATTAAAAAAGGAAATGAATAACCTAAACTCAGCCATCAGCTAATAATTGGAAAAGAACTGATTCAGACCTGGCAAAAATGACAATGTCCTAATAAGAAAGAAAAGTTAAGAACTGTCTCAAATAAAGAGAACTAGAACAGATAGAACACACATGTTTTGTTTTATTTTAAATTGTTTTTGTCGGTCATGGGGCTTGAACTCTGGGCCTAGGTGCTGTTCCTCAGCTCCTCAGCACTCTACCACTTGAGCCACATCACCACTTCCAGATAGAACACACATGTGATGCAAGATATCCTCTTGAAATCTTAAAACAGATTACATTGTCATGAAGAACATAGAGCTAATTTTCAAGTTTTGATTATGGAGTAAACTAAGTTATAACGTTCTTATTTTTTCCAAATTTAATGACAGTACTGTAACATTTTATAATTATATATGCAAATAATTATATTCTTTCTTGTCTTTAATTTTTGGTTCTGGGAATCAAACCTAGGATGTTGCACTTGCTATTTGCTACATTCCCAGCCTGAGAATAATTATATTCTTTTTTAAATAAGTTTTTTTTATTGTGAAAATACTATACAGGGGGGTTACCGTTACATGAGCAAGGTAATGAGTACATATCTAATCCAGCATTGTTGCCTCTTCCTTTGTTTCTCCCTTGCATCCTTTCCCTCCCACCTCCTCAACTACCCCCAACCCCACCCCCACCCCACTAAATTGTAAAGTTCCTTTTTCCACATAGCGTCTTGTACATCTCATTGTTGCAATGGGTCAATGTGTATCCCTATTTAAACATTTTGTTTTTTCCCTCCCCCTCCCCAAATTATACCAACATCAAATACAGTGAAAACAGGGGTTATACCATGGAGGAGGGGCATACAAAGCAACAAAAAAATCACATGGTACCTTCTAAATGTGTTAGAAACAATAGCAAGGAAGAAAAATCCACTATGTTGGGATTCATTTTGCTTAACATCAAAAGCTCAGAGAATAATTATATCCTTAAGAAATTAATTCTTAAGCTGGCTACTGGTGGTTCACACGTATAATCTTAGCTATATGTGAGGCTGAGATCTGAGACTCACAGTTCCAAGCCACCTGGGACAGAAAAGTCTGAGACTCTAATTTCCAATAAACTACTCAGAAAAGCCTGGAAGTGGAGCTGTGGCTCAAGTGGTAGAGCACCAGCATTGAGCAAAAAGAGACTTGGGGACAACACCAAGGCCCAAGTTCAAACCCCAAGACCAGAAAAAACAAATAAAAAAACTTATTTTGAAGGGAAAGAAAGAGTTACTACCCTGAAATGAGTTAACTGAACTAGATATAGTTATACTACACAGTTAGATCGATACTAGATACATAGGTACATAGACATATAGATAGCTGCAAGAGAAAGTCAAATTGAAAATAACCATATAGATGTGTGTGTATATCCTTCCTTCCTTCCTTCCTCTTTCTTTCTTTTTCTCTTTTCCTTCCTTCCTTTCTTTTTTTTTTTTACATTTTTTCCACACAAAAATTTAAAGTAATTTGCTTTTACACCTGATGAATGGAAAAATGGTATTAGTTATAGGGAGATTGTTCCAGGCTAAAAAGAAAAAGGAGGAAGCTACATATCATATCACAGGCCCCAAATCCCAACACACAGAAGACTAAGGCAGAAAGATAATAAGTTTAAGGCCAGCCTGAGCTACATAGTGAGACTATGTACTAAACAGAACAAAATGATAACAAGTATTTTAAAACACTATGACATAAAGAGATAATAAAATGTCACTTAATCCAGTTGAACTCAGGAGATCTTTGGCATTCTCAGAGTTTAAAAAAATACTCTTCTGTTTTTGTAGTAGGAAGTTATTATATATACATCATATAAGGAAATGTATTCTGGTAACAATCAGGTAAGACAAGAAAATGATCCTGAGTCATAGACCATACCCTAAGCTTACAGACTTTATCCTCGTGAGAACTGAGCAGAGGACTTAATTAAGCCATTCCTGAACTAATAACCACAAAAGAAAACTATTAGATAATAAATGCTCTATTTGATATTACTACAGGGATGGTAATTTGTTACACAGCAACAGAAAACTAATACAGTATACAAGATGGCTCTTTAGAGAAAACTTGGAAGTGAAAAGTTGTATGCCTCTCACTTTTACTTTAATGGCCAATGCTAGGAAACAGGCTTGATAGAAGTTTGCACATGCTGTCCTTTTACTCTGCTGGTCCAACTTGATGGGTTAATATAGCCACCAATCCAGTGGCTTTTCCAGCTGCTCTTATGTAACAGAACCCGTCCTTTCATTGATCTGATGCTTGAGAACCAATGATAAATTTAACTTTTTGATGAAAGTCATCATTTGCACTAATTAGTTTCCATTGATATGTACAATAACTTTTTTCTTCTGAATTTCGTGTCCAAACCTATTTCTTACCACCTCAAAAAACACACAAACATGCTTTTTGTTATTGTAAAGGTTATATGCAGTGGGATTACAGTTACATAAGTCATGTAAAGAGTACATTCCTTTTTGGACAATGTTACCCTTTCCTTTGCTCTCTCTCAGTTTTTCCCTCCCATTCCACCCACAAATTGTAGAGTTTGTTTTCAACATAGTATCTAGTGAGTACCATTGCTGCATTTGTTAACCTTTTGGCCCTCCATTTCTGTGCTTCACCTTACATTTCCAAAGATATATAAAAGAACATAGAGAAGAGAAAGGAAACAAAAACAGCAAAAAGGGGGGAGCTCTTGTTTTCCTTGCGTTTATTTCAATAAATACTATTTTGTTTGATAGATGTGCTTGCCTCCCCTAAGACTATCCTCCCTTGATCTCACTGTATGTGAACTCCAAAAGACCTAAATAATTTATTATATCCCAGTATGTAGATCTAACTTCCACACAGGAGAGGGAATATATGGGTTTGTCTTCCTGAGGTTGGCTTAACATTTGAACTAGGTTCATTAATTTTCCTGCAAATGACATAATATTATTCTATGTAAAATTCCACTATGTATAGATACCACATTTTTGGTACCAAATTTTGTTTTGATTTGCTTATCTATTGTAGGGCATCTGGGCTATTTTCACAACTTAGCTATTGTGAATAATGCAGCAGTGAACATAGTTGTGCAAATGTCTTTATTGTATCCTGGCCTGTGATGACCTAGGTAGATGCCCAGGAGTGGTATTGGCTGGGTTGTAAGCAAGATCTATGTTTAGATTTTTGAGGAATGTCCAGACCACTATCCAGAGTGGTGGTACCATTTTACATTCCTGTCTACAGTACAATAGGGCTTTTTTAAGAGCACTTATAGTTTAGTGGGAAAAGAAACATTACAAACATTTTACCATGGTATAAAATGATGTTACTTTAATAAGGAGTATATGTAAGTCTGGGTAGGGCTGATATTTGTGTCACTTTATAATATATATATATATTAAATTTTATTGTAAAGATGCTGTACAGAGGAATTACAGTTACATGAGTAAGGCAATGAGTAGATCACTTGTTGATCATTGTTACCCCTTCCTTGTTGTTGTCCCACTATCCCTTCCCTCCACCACCTCTCCATTCCTCCCCCATCACCCCCTCACCTGAAGTTGTAAAGTTTGTTTCCAATATACTGTCCTGTGGGTATTCTTGTTGCAATGGGCCATCCTGTGTCCTTGTTTCAGCATTTTGTTATTCCCCTTCCCCTCCCCAGATTAGACAAATGTATATACAAGATGGAAGGTACCAAAATCAAGTACAGTGACAACAGGGGCTATACCATTGGGAGAAAAACATACAAAGGAAACAACAACAACAACAACAAAATAAAGTCACATTTAAACAATTACAATAAAGACATACCTCTAAGTCCATATCTTGGGGTTTATTTCGCTTAGCATCATCTTATATGCACATCTGTACATAGCTTTTGAGCTTTTCAGCTCATCTGATAAGATTATCCTATAAGTATACTAATTACAAGAGGGTTTCTATTCCCCATATCTCTGCCAAAATTTGTTGTTTGAGTTCACAATATTAGCCAATCTTATCTGGATGAGATGGAATCTCAGAGTTTTTTGATTTGAATTTCTTTTATGGCCAGTGTTGATAAGCATTTCCTCTTGTGTTTCTTTGCCATTCTTATCTCCTTAGTCTCTCCTTAGCTATTTTGCCCAGGTAGGAATTGGTTTATTAACTTTGTGAGGGGTTAGTTTCCTGAGCTCCTTTTACATTTAGAATATTAGGCCTTTGTCTGATATATTGCTGTCTTCCTAGTTTAGTAGCTATGTCCTTTGCTGTGCAGTTTCTTTCCTATCTGCTGTTCCCCTGGAACATTTTTCAAAAAAATTCTCTGTCTATGAGTTCCAGTGTTTCTCCTATCTCCACTTGTAGTAATTTAAAATTTTCAGGCCTAATATTGAGGTATTTGTGCACGCTGACAAACAGGAATCCACTTTTAGTTTTCTGCATATAGATGCCCAGTTTCCCAATACCAGTTATTGAAGAAGCTATCTTTTTTCGATTATCTATCTTTGGCTGCTTATACCTATCAGATAACTGCAAGTGCATGGTTTTATTTCTGCATTTTCTATGCTGTTCCATTGCTCTTCAGGTCTGTTTTTGTGCCAATACCAGGCTATTTTTGTTATTATAGTTCTGCAGCAGAGCTTAAGGTCTGAGGTTGTTTTGCCACCTTTTCGTTTCAACCTTCTATCTTGTTCATTATCCACTGCAGAACCAGATATAAGACTACAATGAAAATTGCTTATTTAGCTACTTACATACGACTATTCAACTCCCATAAGAAATCCTTTGTTATACCTTTTTGCTATGGTTCAACTTCTCTGATTGAATCCTAGCTAACACACCCATCAATTTGTAACCCAACAATACTACCACTAGATATTTGACTAAGAAATAAAAAAAAATTGTTCACAAACAGCCCTATTTAATAGGTTATATATATTTATTCTTAAGAATAAAAAATGGGAAGTAAAGCCTGTTCATAAACAAGAAAAAAAGTATTTACATGTGCACAATGAATGGTGCTCCAAAATATCATGCTATGTGGAAGAAAACAAAAGGGTTACATTTGGATGATGCCTGAATGTAAATTCAAATTCAGACAAAATCTGAGTTATTGTAAGAGATTTAAAAATATCTGCATTCACCCCAGTTGCAAATTTCACTGTATGCATGTACAAAGAACTTTCTGTGCTGTTGGCTTGTTTTACATCTTAACCAGAGTGCCAACTTCACAGAAACATGTATGTCAAAGCACATTCAGCATACACATTGATCTTTTCATTTTGTGGGTGTGAATTTTACTTCAAAGAAAATGTAATAATAACAGTGATAAAACTATATATTCTATAGCTTAGGTTTATAAAATTGCAAAAAAATGCCTGAATAAAAATTCTGACTGGGAAGAAAAATGAAATCTAGTTGGAAAAGAGGCATTTGTACTAGCTCTTTAATATTGAATGGGCATTATACCAATCTATAAGAAACCTGAAAGAAGTTCAAAGGTGTTATGAAAAAGAGCAGAATGACTGGCTCATGAAAGACTGTGAGCTTTGTGGAAGGTAGATATAGTTGAAATGTATCCTGTAGGCATTATCATAGGAGCAAATGTGTTTAGAAAGTTAAAGTCAGGTTATAAAAAAGAGTTAACAAAGGCTAATAAATTTCAATTTTATTTTGTTACTAATGAATTTATATTAGTAGCTTTTAAGTAGAACAAATCATTGAAGTAAGCTAACTTGCACTTTAGAAAGAATGGCATTACCCCATTTGTTAGGAAATGGAAAGACTTGGAAAAAATTATACTAAGTGAAGAAAGCCAGGCCCAAAGAAGTATAGGTCCTATGGTTTCCCTTATTTGCAATGACTAGTGCATGTCTGGGACAAGCAGAAAAGGTCAAAAGCTATGTACATATGACCAGGTAAGACGATGCTAAATGAAATAAACTCCAAAATAGGGACACAAGTGTTTTTTTTTCTTTCTTGTTATTGTTTCTTATGTATTTATAAGGTACCATGTTGCAGAGCACATGGGCAGCAAAGATGGCGCTGAGAGTGAGTTGAGTGGGCAGAGCCCAATTTGCCTATAAGTTCAATGCACAACCAGCCCGCATAACCAGCCCGTGGAAGGTTAGGTGCATGATAGGGTGTGACCTTGACAGTGATTGGTTCCTCTTCCTCCCCTGCCATGCCACCTGCTCCTTTTTGGCTTTAAAAAGGGCTGCTCTCTGTTAATAAATGAGATTCTTCCTGCTTGAGTTGACTCCCCTGCTGTGCCTGATTGTCTCCCAGGCTGAGGGAGGCTGGGGAACTGGCAGGCAGCTCACTTACCTTTCCATGGGCAAAGACCCAACACCATGTGGTTTATTGTTGCTTTGTATGTCCCTCCCCCATGGTATAACTCCTGTTTTCACTGTATTTGATGTTGGTATAATTTTTGGAGGGGAAGGGAAGAAACAAAATAGGGATACAGGTTGAACCATTGTAACAATGAGATGTTCAAGACACTGTTGAACAATGAACTTTACGATTTAAGCGGGGTGGGGGTGGTAGTTGTGGAGGTGGGAGGGAAGGGATGGCAGGGGGAAAAAAAAGGAGGAGGCAACAACGCTCTGTAGGAAATGTACTTATTATCTTACTCATGTAGCAGTAACCGCTCTGTACAGTATTTTCACAATTAAAAAAACATAAAAGAAGAAGTAAACTAGGCAATATTGAGTACAGTAAGGTTAGCATGGAGAGATAAGAAAATAAGTTGATTGCATAACAGTAATAATAATAATTATAATGAAGATATATCAACATTCTTGGAAGTCAGAGATTATAAAAAGGAGAGGACAGATATCAGTGACGTTTCATGTATATAGTCTCAGGATATAGTTACAAGCTAGACTCGAGAATGAAAAGAGTCCTTGGTTTCACTAAAGATGAATTGGGGGTTGACTGGTTGACATTTCATCACTGTAACAAAATGCCTGGCATAAGCAATAGATAAGGGAAAGGATTTATTTGATCTCAAAGTTACAGAGGTCATAGTTCAAAGTAAACAGAATTCCTTTGTTTCTGGGCCTGCAGTGAGCCAACATTTCATAGAGCCAAGTACCATATGGCAGCTAGGAAGCAGAGGGTGGGGCGGGGAGGGGGGGTAACAAGGTTTCTATTTCCAGAGCATGTCCACCAGTTACTTATTTCTTCCAGTTAAAGGCCACCTCCTTTACCAGATTTTTATCTCTCAGTATTAGTTGTGTGACTATGACTCTACCAATGGGTTAATCCAGCTGTGAAGTCAGTGGTCAATCATTTTTAACTGACCCCAACACCTGACAACCAAACTTTTAACACACGAATCTTTGGAGGAAATTTCATATTCCAACCATCACAATTGTGTAGGTGGTTGTCATCTTTAAATGCGAGCAAACATGAGGTGGAATTTTCAGAGTCAGAGGTTAGTGTTTGATGTAATGGTAGAATATCCATTAACATGATCTAAATGCAGCTATTGGATAAGCAACTAAAATGGCATTTCTTGGATGTAAAGCAAAGGAGTACTATGGATATATCTTCATAATGCTTTCTATGCTTCTTTGAAACAAGAATCGAAAGTAAATAATGTAAATAATCTAGGCTTGCAATTGGATGAATTTGGCCATAACGTATAGAGATTTATGGCTCTAGGGAAAAGAATATTGAAATAAGGGGCAAATAGTCCTCAAGTGTAGTAGGAATCCATTTTATCTAGGAAAAAATAATAAACAGAGTTTTACAACATAAAGAGGAAGTAATTAGACACTTCAAACCAATAGGAAAGAAATTTATAAAGGAGGGATAAAAATGCATACATCAAGCTTTGTGATATAATAGGATAAATGACAAGTCAAGTTTGTTTACAACTTTTGGTCTTGAGGAACATGAAAAATGAAAATAAAAAGGCAATAAATGTTTAGAAGGGTAAAGCCTCTACTAGAATTAGCACTGAGGGCATTATGTAAGCATGTAGGATTCTATCTAATATAAACTCTCTTCAGGAGGATAAGCTAAACCTGATTAACAAATGGTTGATATAAAAATTGGTAAGTAAAATCACCTCCTACTGCCATGCCACAAATAAAATAACTCTATACATGATGGTAATAATGATAGTTTCAAATTTTTATAGTCTGTGACTATGTACTGACCAAAATTTTGGCTACACCAAACTTATTAATTAAGCTCATTAAAATTCTAATTTATCTGTAATTTATAGCAAAAAGCTTCTTTGATTTATGATCCTTTTCTACTAGATTAATGACCAGGTCAGATGAGTATTTATTTTACTGAGTTAGATTGTAATATGCTTCTCATGAGCAGGGCAGACAGTTTCTCTGCACATTTTCTATTACTTTAAATGTTAACTTGTTAGCATAAAACAAATCTAGATTTTTAGTTCTAAATAGTGATTGATTTAGTTTTTAGTCTACTTGTTAAAAAGACAAAGGTCTTTTGTCTATTTTTACATTACCCTCTTAGAAATCAAAGCAAGAGTATAGCAATCAACTGAAATGCTCTAGAAACAACCAGCACCTTGTGATTCCATGATTCTTGAGCTGAAATTGAAGATCAAGTGTGCAGAAATGGGACAGATTGATGGAGATATGATCAATGGTCAATTTGAGTTCAATTTTGTTTGAATAATCAAATAATCTTTCAAAATACTAATTTTAATAGTGATTTCCACAATTTGGCATTACATAGACATATGCAAAATTTTGTGTACCTGGAACTACCACACCTTACTTTGTTAATATTTTATGGCAGTATTTATTTATTCCTAAGACAATAATCTTCAACAGAGAACTCTGATTATTTTTAGCAAAATGTGTTATTGCAGGGTGCTGGTGGCTCATGTCTGTAATCCTAGCTATTCCAGAGACTGAGAGCTAAGGATCACAGTTCAGTGACAGCTCCATCAGGAACATGTTTGAGATCTTTATTTCCAATTAATCATTAGAAAACTAGTAATGGAACTGTGGTTCTATGTGGCTCTAGTAGTGGTAGAGCATTAGCCTTGAGCAGAAAAGCTCAGGGACAAGGCCAGATCCCTGAAGTCCCATGACTAACAAAAAAGTGTTGTTGTTGATTGGTAAATTGAATCATACATATCAATCCATTACCAAATTTTTGTCGAATAAATTACTTATGTTTAAAAAGTGGAGATAGTCACAGCAACAAAAGTTAAAATATTTGGCCAGTAGAGAAAGTTCCCTCCTAAATGTGCTGGTTTATTAATATATAGCAGATATATAATAAGCTTGCATTGAATGACCAGCCAGTTTGAACAGAATAATTATCATAACAACCATAAGAACTAGGGAATAGATGATATACCTCTGTGAATTTGGATTTGGGGAAATTGTTTAAGACTTGTCCCTTATAGATTTCAGATCTACTTGTAAGTTGATTCTGACATTTTATCATTTTCTTTCACACCGGTTTTTGCAAACCCTTCACCTTTTACATTGATGATCCAAATTCACACTGTTGGATTCTTTTTATTTAGAAATCTATTAATGCTCTCTTTCTTGAACTGTGTGATGTAGAAAAGTTGCAAAGGGCAACTTGCCACACAATAGAGATGTTGCTCTGATGTAACCCTCAGCCATTCTCAAATTCTGTTTTGAAGGAAAGAGTTGGCATGCCAAATAATACCAGAGAGTCCAAGTATATGACAGAGACAATAAGCAAAAGAATGAGTAGTTAGGACAGGAAATCAAATTTAATCTACACTGTAAGTAGTAAGGACAATAGATGATGCCATAAAAAAAAACAGTCATGATCATCATAGATTTATCACGAACACAAGTGCCAACTCATCTGGTTTCTCTTGGCATTTGAGTAAAACACATTATCTGTGTCTCCATAACTCATAAAAGTTTGACTAAAGTTTTGATTGATTTTTTCTGAATTCCTGACTGAAATGGCAGAGTGTTTTGACTCCAGTGGATGTGACTGGAAAGAGCAAAAGACTAGAAATAAAATAAGAATGTCTTAAAGAAAAAGTATAACCCAGAAGAACAGCAGTTACCAATCAATGCTTTTAGCTAAACTGTGTATGAACCCATCTGATCTCCCAAATTGCAAATAGGTTTAGTGAAAACTGACCTGTAGAGAAGGTGAGTAAAGAAACATGTCATGAACAAATGCACTGTAAATGCTCCAAGGAAGGGTAAAGAGGTAAAGAAACAAATTATTAGAATTTTAAAGCAGAATGAAAATAAATTTTACAGAAGAAAAAGAAATAGAAAATTTAAGTGAAAAAAGAAAATTTAGGAGAAATTTTCATATGTTTGAAATGTGCAGGCACTTATTCTGGAGAAAAGTAGTTTTCAAAATGCAACAAAAATGATAAAATATGGGAGTTTATAGCATGAAACATGGAAATATAATAACTACAATACCATAAAGGTCATGAAAAGCAAAGCTGAAGTAGTCTTGCAAAGACATACTACATGGATAGAAAGGCTACAGTAAGTTTATTAGTATTCACTAAATGATGATTAAAATAACAAAAAATGGTATAGTAAGTCAACAAGTTTGATAATAATAGAATCCTAAAGTGTGACAAAAGCCTAAAAGCAGACAGGACATCTAGGAACTAGCAAGATGATAAATATAAGCGTAAAATGAACGTGTGAGCCCATTATATTGCAGTGAGCTAAATGCCCAAGTGGAAAAATAGCTAGACCAGATTTTAAAATGAGAATTCCAACTACAGAGTTCCTAGAAAAAATACATTGAAAACATAGGTAAAATAAATAAAAGCATAGAAAATATTTGTGTACAAACACATATTAGAATGTATATACTTAGCTGGGTGTTGGTGGCTCATGCCTGTAAATCCTAGCTATTAAGGAGGCTGAGATCTGAGGATCATGGTTCAAAGCCAGCTGGGAAGGAAAGACCGTGAGACTCTTATCTTATCTCCAATAAACCACCAGAAAACTGTAAGTGGTGCTGTGACTCAAGTGGTAGAGCCCTAGCCTTGAGCTGAACAGCTGAGGGATAGCACCCAGGCCCAGAGTTTAAGCCCCATTACTGAAAAAAAAGAATATATATATATATATATATATATATATATATATATATGTAATTACAATAAGAACTGCTACCAGCTATCATCTAAGTACATAATACAAGTACAATCACAATTACAAATGTGAATATTTCTCTTTCTTCTTTTAATTTAATTTTATTGACTAGGTGATGTACAGAGGGATTACAGTTGCATATGTAAGGTAGTGAGTACATTTCTTGACAAACTTGTTACCCCCTCCCTCATTTCTCTCCCACATTCCCTCCTCACCAAAGTTGCACAGTTCATTTCCAACATAGTGCCTTGTGAGTATCACTTTGTCCTTTGTCTCACCATTTTTCTGTTCCCTTTCCCTTCCCCAAATCAGATAAACATATAGAGTCAATGCAATGAGAAACCAGAAAATCCAAAATAACATAACAGATATTCACACTACCATCAATCAACCTGATTTAATTGTCATATAAACACAGAGACAACAAAGTAAAAGAGATCCCTTCTAATGTCCATATGCAAGGATAAATAGTGCTTAAGATCATAAACTATTAAAATGAATTTAAAGGAATTTAGGTCATACCAAGTATATTTCTGAATGGAATAGAAATATTAACAATTGATAGCAAAATCAATTCTGAAAAAAATCCCAATATTCAAAAATAAAATAAGGTAGTTATAATAACCAATGAGACATCTCTGTGGACTATGGCTAAAATAGGTTTTCCTTTTAAGTACTACATATTTAACTCAGAGCCTTGAGCTTGCTGGCTAACCATTCTGCAACTTAACTGTCAGGCCCCCTTCTCTTCTTCCTTTAGTTTGATTTTTTTAATTTATTGTAAAGGTGATGTACAGAGGGGTTACAGTTACATAAGTAAGGGAGTGATTACATTTCTTGTCTAACTTGTTACCCCTTTCCTCATTTTCTCCCTCTTTTCTCTCCTCTTCCCCATCCCCCAAGTTGTACAGAGCATTCCAATATATTGTCTTGTGAGTATAGCTGTAAATTCCGCCTTTGTCCTTTTTATCACCATTTTGTTGTTCCCCTTCCTTCCCTAGTTCAGATAAACATTTATACAGTACCTATGGTACCAAGATTGAATGCAGTAAGAACAGGGGATAAACCATAGGGGGCAAAAAAAAAAAAGAAAAAAAATCACATAGTACATTGAGAACAACAACAAAGAAAAACCTCTTGTGTTCAGTTCCTGAAGTTTGTTTTACTTAGCATAATCTTATATGGTTAAATGGACTCATGTAAGTTTTCTCAGTTTGACTTTTACACTTCTAGCTCTACTTTCTGAGCAGCTGGGATTACAAACTTGTCCCATGACATCTTGCTAAAACCGTTCACAAGGGTGAGTTCATGTCAAACACATATAATATAAAAGAAAGGAATTCTCAAATTAATGTTCTCAGCTTTCACTTTCAGAAATTAGGATAAGAAGAGCAAATTTATCTCAAAGTAAATAAAAGGAAGAAAACCATTAAACTGAAATAGAAAACATAAATAGAGAAAGTAAAATAAATTAAAAGCTGATTCAAGCAGCTCTATTTTATTTTTCTGTTCTATAACATAAGAAAATCCTCTAGTTAGACTGTCCTATAACATAAAAAGACAACCCTCTAGTTAGACTGATAACAAAAATGAGCAATAATGCAAATTATTTTTATTAAGATTAATAGAATAACATAATGACAAATTCTAAAGTTTTCAAACCAGTAAAGAAACAGAATCACATACCATATACCCATAAATTCAACAGCTTAATGAATATCTTCCTAGAAATAAACAAACTACTAATACTCACACGAAAAAGAATACAAAATTCAAATAAGCCTATATCTATTAAAGCAATTGGATTTGTAATGAGAAAAAAATCTCCCTACAAAGAAAATCCAAACCTCTATTAGCTTTATTATTCTATAAAACTTTTCAAAAAGGAATGATACTGATTTTACACCAACTTTTCCATAAAATTTTAAGAAAATGGATTATTTCCCAGCTCATACTATGAAGCTTTCTATCAAAACAAGTCAAATAAGTAAGAAAAAATAAATATCAAAGAAATATCCATCATGAGAATAGACACAGAGCCTTATCATAAGATTTTCAAATTAAGCCTAACAATATACTTCAAAATGGTGCATTCTGATAAAGCAGAGTTTATCCCAGAATGCTAGGCTGACTTTTACACTGGACAAACAAATAGTATATTTTACCATGCTCTTAAATGTAATAATAAATTTAATCACTATAAATAATCAAAATTCTGATCATCACAACAGAAACAAAATGGCATATGAAAAAATCAGGGTCTATACCTAATTAAAAACAAAACTTTTTGAGACAGGCACCAGTGGCTCATACGTGTAATCCTAGCTACTTACAGAAGCAGAAAATGGAAGGTTTATTGTTTGAGGGCAGGGTGGGCAGAAAAGTTTGCAAGACCTCTTGTGGACTCGTATCTGTGCCAGTGATGCAATCTGCTCATGCCAATGTACCTGGGAGCCCAGAAACAGCAAGATCATTATTCCAGGCCAGCCTGGACAGAAAATTCCACACATTTTCATCTCTGCAGAGGGAGAACTAGATTCAGTGACACACACCTGTGACCCTAGTGATCACAGGAACTCCGCCTGGATGGAAGTGAGACCTTAACTTAAATATGACTAGTAAAAAATAAGGCAGGAGACGTGGCTGAAATGGTAAAGCACGAGTTTAGGACCTACAAAGTCCTGAGTTCCAACCCCAGTACTCAGCAAAACAAAACAAAAAAATAGTTTGAGGGCTCGGCCACAAATTCTTGTTATTGTGAAAAGAAATTGGAACTATCATGGTTCAAGGCTATCACTGTGAAGAACTTGGTGAGACCTATCTTAACCAATAAACTGGGAATGATAGCTCACATGTCATCTCAATGACACAGGAAGTATAGGTAGGATCATGGCCTGAGACAGTGCAAGACCCTATCCAAAAATATAACTAAAACTATAGAAGGGAGTAGAGCACTTCTTAGAGAGTTTAAGGTTTTGAGTTCAACCACCAATGCCCCTAATAAAAAAAAAAGAAAAACATCAAAACAAATAGAAGAAAACTCCTTCATCATTGTAAAAACCAATTATGGAAAATGGCATACAGATAAAACCACATATTTGGTGGGAAACACTGTATGTTTTCCTCCTATGGTAATAGATAAAATGAAGATGTCTGTTTTACACTGCATTGAAGCTTCTAACCATTTGCTATGAGGTACTTAGCCAAACAAAGAAAAGAAAATTCCAAACAAGTATTGGAGATGACATTCACTATTGACTGCAAATTAAAAATATACTGATATCTACATAAAATTTCCATGGCTAAATTTTATTTTAAATAATTTGTCATATTAAGGCAACACTGTAGAGAAACTAAAACACTTATGTACTTGCTGAAATGTAAAAAATAAACTTGCAAATTTTACAAAATACAAGTAGATGAATGCTTATATAAACATGGTTTGTATTCAAAAAAAACTGGAAACAAACCAAATCTTATCAACAGAGGAAAGAGTAAATTTGAGATATGACTACACAATGAAATATGCAGATTAAAAGGAATGAGGAAAGTCTATGTCCTTAGCATCATAGATGATTCTGAAAAGAATAGGTTGTGTGAAGAAAATTGTACAGAAAAAGAATACATATTTCACGATTCCATTAAAACAAAATTCCTGAAAATATAAAGGAATCCATACTGAGAGAAAACACATCAATAGCCACCAGAGTAATAAATTAGAGGATATGGCAGGAAAGATGATTGGCAAGGAAGGTAAGGAAAAGTTTTGGAAGATAGAAATGGTTATTGTTAGGATTCTAGTATCCTTTCTCAGTTAAGTAAAAACTCACTGAATGGTATACTTTAAACATTTATAATTTATTCTTCATTATTCTACATGGATATCATTTATAACTCAGGAACTCAACTTGTAATATATTCAGCATATTGTCTCTTCGCAATGTAAACCAATACTCTAAGAGTTCCACAATTCTCTTGAGAAAAAAAAGAGTATAGTTTTGAAAGGAACAAATCATGTTTGGTGTAGGAAGGAAAATGTACAATGTTGGCACAAAAGTTATAGAATTGAAGAAAAATATCCTCTCCTCAAATGTACTCTGAAGAAAGATAAGCAAAAAAAATGTGATGTGACTTAAGATATTACCTAAGAAAAATATGTTTAAACACACCATCACAGTCACAGACAACAATTCCTTTAACTATTTTGGAGCTTTAATTAATCTGTAAATCTCCAAAATTCCCTGTAGGTAAAATGCAACAGCAACAGATGGAAGAAAATTCACATTGATGGGCAAAGTATCTCAAAATGTAGATACCTACCTAGAAACCAATTTAACCAAATTTAAAAAACTAAGCACTCTGATTTAGTGCACATGTGTAAGGTAGGATATTTTTCACTGATAAATTCATTTTAATGTGAATTTTTCTGAAACAAGCCTGAATTGATATTCTTTATAATTTTTTAGAAAGTAGTTTTCAGATTTTAGGTCTTTTATTATGATAAATAGTTTTTGATGTGGGGATTTTTTTCTCTTTGGTTAGAATTTAATAAATTATGATATATGCATGAGCATCTATAATTCCTTTGAACAACTAACAGTCTAACAATATGAATACCAGGAAGCTGGTAATTGAGATGTATATGGTGGGAGCAAGGGAGAAGAGGAAGAGAGTAGATGAATAAAGAGCAAAAGTAAAGGAAGAATATAGTCATGATGATGTCCATCTTATGAAACTAGGAAAATCAAAGGTTTGGGGGTTGAGTGGAGTTGGGAGAGATGGAAGAGAATATTAAAAGGGTGATATTGATAGAGATGCATTATACTTATAAAATGACATGCTTGATTGTAATCCCCTGTGTAAATACTTAAATATAATAAAACAACATAATTTTAAAGTTACAAAGGGGATAAAGAGGTTTAAAATTCTAGAGCCAGACTTGTATTATTTGAAAAACTGGTCACTGTCCTAATGAGTAATTAAATTACCTGACGTTTCTTTTTATAAGATATCTAGATTAATTATACTGAAGATGATTAACCTAGTCTCTTTCATTTCTGCACTCATGTTTTTTTTTTGGGGGGGGGGTCTGGTTGTGGGGCCTGAACTCTGGGCCTGGGCACTGTCCCTCAGCTCTTCAGCTCAAGGCTAGTGCTCTACCACTTGAGCCACAGCGCCACTTTCGGCTTTTTTTCTTTTTGCTTATGTGGTCCTGAGGAATGGAACCCAGGGCCTCAGGCATGCAAGGCAAGCGCTCTACCACTGAGCCACCTTCCCAGCTCCATGTTTTTACAATACTGTTGAGAACGTAACGTGTAACAAGTGCTAGATTAGGCACCAAGAATGATTTAAAGTCAAACAAAACCATAAACAAACCTGTAACCAAAAATGTCTAACCATTTACAATAATGTTAGTATCAACTTAGAGAAAACTGACATAAGTGCTACAGAAAAATTAATGCTAGGGTCTTGTGAAATGGAGCCAGCTACACCAGTCCCCGGATGCAAGTGAATTCAGTGGTGTGTATAAAGAGGTAATGTTGGAATTAATGGGGCAAAGAAGGAGAAGTAGATAATATGGTACATGCAAAACCCAGAAATAAGTGAGCACTTCCTCTTCATAATGAAACAACAAGCATATTACTTGATTCATTGATTACATTTCACAGGCCTCCATTAACTCGTGACATTGATGCTTCTGCACTGAACTTTAACATGTATCTGTGTTATCACTATGACACACCATATCTTAACAAAACCCGAGCTACAAATACTATCATACAAGTCACTCATTTAAACAACAGTTGCTAGCTTGTTGAAAGAGTTGTGTACCATCACTACCACCAATTTTAGAACATTTCCTCATTCCAAAAGTTAACTTGATAACCATTTGTAATTATTCTCCTTTTTCTCTTACTCAATCATTTTTTCCATCCCAGTACCAGACAATCAGTTGTATATTCTCTTCAGCAAATATCTTTCTTTTCTGTGAAGCTTTGACCAAGTGCTTTGATATAGACAAATGGAAAGAGGAAGGGTGGATGCATACAAGCATGATTGTCAACTAGAAGACTTATTGACATCAGTGGTTAAAATGATTTTTTAAAAATATAGGTACATGAATAAAAATCAAATTAATTCAGCTTTAGTATAATTATTTTGAATGATAAAAAAGAAAAGTCAGGTACTTTAATTATTCATTTTATTGCTGATCACTTTGCATGTGAATTTATGTGATATTTCTCCATTTTGATCTCACAACATCCACAGGTAACATGGGAAACAGGTTTTGGTGTCAGGCAGACCTGACACTACCACTAGAGATTATTGGGATTGGGTTAAATCTCTAAACCAAGGTGTTACCACCTGCCCAGAAACAGGAGTATTACTGTGAACCTCCCGTGGCTGTCAACATTACTGACTGAGACATCCCTTAGAAACTTCCCTGGAAATTGACCTCAGAAGACAATTCAACAATGCATGCCACAAAAGGTACTGCATTATCACATAACCAAGTAGCAATTGTTTTATTTTATTTTATTTTAAAGATGCTGTACAGAGGGGTGACATGAGTAAGGTGATGAGTACATTTGTTGTCAAGCATTGCTACCCACTCCTTTGTTTTTCTCCTACTATCTCTTCCCTCTCCCACCTGCTGACTCCTCTCCCGCCCCCAGAAGTTGTAAAGTTTGTTTCTAACATAGTGTCCTGTGAGTAGCATTGTTGCAATGGGTCATCCTATGTCCTTGTTTCAGTGTTTTGTTATTCCTCTTCCCCTCTCCAAATTAGATAAATGTATATGCAAGCTACAGGGTACCAAAATCAAATATAGCAACAACAGGGGATATACCATAGGGGAAAGAACATACAAAAGAAACAAAAAAATCACATACTATATTAAAAACAACAACAAAGAAAAATATCTTTTAGAATGGAGATAAACTACAGATAAATCTGGACTTTTGCCAAGTAGAAGCTTAAAGATTTGCCAATTCACAAGAAAAGTCTGAATCTAAAGCATGTGGCTATCCATACCACCTGTGTCAACTTAGAACAATGGCATGAACTCTGCATTTCCAAGAAAATCAATAGTGTCACCTGTTAAGAATTCATTTTCTATGTGGTTCTAAGGTGCATGGATTGAATAGCGTAAGCAAGGTAGTATTATAAATACAGGCATACCTGGCTTCATCTTCTTACCTTATCCAGACTTTTTCCTGGTGGCCTGACTGCCTGTCCATCACTAGTTTTCATCCAGACCACTGATCTGTAAAACAAAGAATGTTTCCTCAGACAATTATTTTTCTATAATGTATGCGTTTGAAATTTTAACCCACTCTTTTATACTCCTATATATTTCCCCCTATTTTTAGCAAGAAAATGGTAACTGTCTAATGTCATATTCATTGATAATAATTGAAATAGTGAGTTAGTCAAAGTAACGTTACATTTTCTAGGATTAGCTTAGCTCCTTGGGTGTCGTTTTTCTTTCTTTGTCCTATTCCTTGAGAGGATGTTTAACAGCATGAAGAAGAAGAGCATCCTTCATTGGAAATTACTGAAAAGTATATAGCTTGGAGTAATTTTGCAATGTTCTCTGGTTTTTAATTAGATTCTCAAATGTTCTCCAAGCTCAAGGCTTCCATATATAGGTGCTCATTGGATATTTATTCAATTGCCTAACTGTCATTGTAAACTAAAATGCCTGAGTTCAAACTGAAGTTTTATTTCTTTCCGAACTTTCCTCATTCCTAGAATTAGTCTCTTCATCACTTCAGGCCCAAAGCTCATTAGCCGCTCCCTTGCTCTTATCTTCCACATCAAATCTTCAGTAAAACCTATCAGTTCTTCTAAAAATGTACACTGTGTCAACCCTTTTTAAATTTTTCAGTACTGGGTTTGAATTTAGAGCCTTGTGTTTGTTGGGTAGGTACTCTACCAATTGAGCCATGCCAAGTCCTTTATGCTGTAGTTATTTTTGAAAAGGTTTCCAGGGTTGGTTTGTATATTCCCTTGCTCCCCTTGTAACTAAGATGACAGGTATTTGTCACCACATACAGATCTTAAGAATTTTTAACCTAGGCTGGCCTTAAACCCTGGGATCACCAAAATGTATCCTCTGAGCATCTAGGATTACAAGAATGATCAGCACCAGGGCAGATTAATCCATTGTTATTGACTAGAATAATGATACTGGCCCTTGTTGTCACATGTGCTCACCTTGAACGGACTCCTGAAATAACGTTTTGTGCATTTTTAAATTTGTTCTTTATTCATCAGTTACCCTTATCTTTAAAATGTCAATCAAATAAAATCTTTATTCTTTCTTCAACTAGAAAGGCCCAAAAAGAACTGCTGGATTACAGCCATGTTCTACTATCACTTAAGATGGTGCCAGAAGTATTTTAAGAGCCAGTGAAGATGATCGCCTAGCAGATTCAGTCTTCTAAAAAGTTGAGATATCCTACATTCACTTGGAAGAAATGAATAGTTCCTACACATATTCCTTCTCAGGAATATGCACTCTGTAATCATTCATGTGTAATTGTTATGCCCAAACCACTGATAAAACAGATAGCCCAAATATCATATATATTCTATAGTGTTGGGACATGAAGTCTGGTATTACACAAAACTAGGGCCATCTAGAATCTTCACTTGTCATGAGGCCTGAAGAGATTTTATGAAATTGAATTTGTTTTGCTGAAAGCACTATTGGCTTAAATATATTGCATTCATCTTGAAAGCATAGAAATAGCTACTTTGACATTAACTTTTCCTCTTGTTTTGTGTCACTGTGGATATTATGAGTATCTGCAGAAATTACTCAAAATTCAACCTGAGATGGTTGAAACTCTACATTAGACTTTCAAACATGGGAACTTTTTCTGAGTTTTGCACTGAAAGAAATTTTGAGAGTGTCAGGAAGCTGATTGGGGAAACAATTTTAAGTGAACTAATGAAAGCTCGTCTTTCTTCTTAAAAATGCCACGTTTCACCCTTTCACCTGAAACATTTCAAGTCTGACAAAGGTGTTAAATCACTCAAACCACTTGATGAGGCAGCAATTGACATCAATCAGTTCTCATTTCTACATTGACTACCAGCGTGTCTTTGGCCAAGTTATGTAACCTTATTGAGTCTCTGAATTTTTTTAATCCATTCTAAAGTAACAATATACATACTCAGGATGGCACTCAGATCTTGAAGATTATTGAAGACAAAGCAAGTAAATACCTTAACCAGGGATTTCTGGCTGTATGTCCAATAAATGACCACTGTCCCTTGATATAATGAAAAAAGATGTCTCTTGGGTGTTTCTTCCCTCATTTAACCCATTTAATTAGTTGTAAATTATTTTTATTACTTCTGTAGAAAGCTTGTTGTATATTCACTGTTGAAATGCCATGCACACTGTTAAATTCACATTCCCTGCATTTTTCTAGGTTCTTCTTAATAGCCAGTTTTTCATTCTTGTGACAGATACTTGAAAAAAATTACATAAAATGGGAGAGATTTATTTTGGTTCATGGTTTCTGAGCTTTTGTTAGTGACTTCATTGTTTCTGACCCCGTGGTGAGGCAGACTATCTTGGCAGAAGGATTGGTGACAGCCAAATAACCAGCCAAAGAAGAGCCCAGGACAGGGTCTGTCTTTCTAAGACATGGCCCTACTTACTTATTTCTTCAACTACAACCTACCCCCCCAAAAGTCATCATATTATGAATGCATCAAGAAATTAGTCCAGACATTTTTTTAAATTTTACTTTGTCGTAAAGACTCTGTACAAAAGTTACAGTTACATGAGTAAGGTAATGAGTACATTTCTTGTCAAGCATTGTTACCACTCTTTTTCTCCTACTATCCCTTTCCTCCCCTACCTCCCTTACTCCTCCCCCCCGCCACCCCAAAGTTGTAAAGTTCATTTCCAACATAGTGTCTTGTGAGTCATCCTATGTCCTTGTTTCAGCATTTTGTTATTCTCCTTCCCCTCCCCAAATTAGATAAATGTTTATACAAGATGCAGGGTATAGCTACACAAGAGACTGAGATCTGAAAATCATGGTTCAAAGCCAGCCTGTGCAGGAAAGTCTCTGAGACTTCTATTTCCAGTAAAACATGGAATTAGAGATGTGACTCAAATGCTCTAGAGCTGGCCTTGAGGTATAAAGCTAAGGAGAAGTACCCCTAGAGTTCAAGCTCTAGTACCATATATATATATATATATATATATATATATATATATATATATATCTTTTAAAGATTAGTACATTGATTAAGTCAGAAACTTCAGGATCCTCAGTGGATCTACTTCTTTTGGAGACATATCTAAATCATAACATTGTATAAAATATAACTTTAATTATTTAAGCATTATTAGATAAAAATATAATTACATGGATATTTTATGTTTTCAATGCTCTTATTATTTCTGGGGTAAAGATTTTGGAATACCTCTCACCACAACTTCATTTTTTACAATTATACAATAGAAACTGTTTTATCCCCTTTGGGTTTTAGCTTTATAATATAAACATTTCTTCTGTCTATACTGTAGAGAGATTTTCACATCTTTCCTAACTCAAGGGAGTATTAGAGATATTATTTTTAACCCTGTATTTAATCCTATATAATCCCTTGCTAACTCCTTCCTAAAGAATAACAAATAAATGCAAACAGTTGAAACTATGACAGTCTTTTTCTAAACTAATATTGTTGATGGGTCTTATAAGTTAACTACATGGAAATATTTCTTTCCCTTCCTCTCATTTATCTGTGGAGAGTAATTCTCCTTTTGTGTCAGAATTTATCTGAATTTTTAAAATTATTTTGTAGAAAGGAGTCATGGAAATGTTTCCCAGAGAGACAAGCTACAGGCACAAGTCTTGTTCTAATACATCTGTTTATACTTGTGGTCAAGTTTGGGGATCATCTCATTTTATGAGACTCATTGGGTGAGATTTAGTTAATTTGGGAAACTAAAGGTTTTATATCCAAGGAAAAGTAGGAATTTATGGTTCTAGCTTAAATTCAGAAATGTATATGGTTATGGTTCCCTGCTTTTAGCATTCTTCAAAGGATACTCATAAGGAAAGAAAAGGTAAACAAAAACTTTAAATCATCCACAATCCCTAGCATTATTATTCTCCTTTCAGAGCAATTTTATTAACACTTTTGTACATTCAACCTAGAGTTATAAAAACAGGATAGTTCATTACATTTATATTCACAAAAGATATGCACTGAATATTTTGCTTTGTCATTACACATTATTTTTCTTAAATTCTGCCTGAAAAAGAGTTTTTACAGTGCAAAATTTTATAAGGAAAAAATAAAGAACTCCTTATTGAAAAAAGTAATAGTGCTAAATATAATCTTCATGCTCTGTAGGAAAAGCAGCTATAGCCTACTAAAGTACCTAGACACATATCTGACCACTGCTTAATGTCAGAGAGAGTTGGCAGTCTCTACTTAGACAAATTAGCATACACTGACAAGGTTTCAAGTGAATTTCTACAACCCATATCTCCCCTGCATGATCTAACATCACAATCTCATTTAAAAATCAATTTTAATTTTGAAATTACACTTGAAAAGCACAAGCAAAATAACATAATAAAAATGTTTGACTTGGTGTTCCCAGAGCTGTGACACACTACAAAAAAAAATCGACATATCACAGATTGCTGGAGAATAAATTACCATTTCAATGAAATTTGATGGTGAAAGGCTTAAGAGCAGAGCCACCAGGATCTGGAGTGAGACAGAACTGGATTTGAGTCTTAGCTTCCTGAACCCAGACTGGTTACATAATGGGCTAAGTTTCCTTCTGCATAGAAGTGAATTGTAAAATAAGTGCTCGTAGACTTGTGGTAAATATCAGTAATAAAGTTGCCAAGCTTCTAGAATGGCCTGGCACATAGCAGGGGATGGAAAACGCTAGTAATTTATTAGATTAAGTGCCTGCCTAGTCTCTACTAATCAATAAATAAACTCACAATAAAGTTGGAAGATTATGAGAATATTCCTATTTTTCCTCTTTAACACATGTTTCAAAGCTAGCTTGCAAGGTCTTTCAAATACATTTTTGTTTTTATAATAGAACACCATAATAAGGTATTCAAGTATTTATTTGGACATATTGCAATATCAAATGGAATTAACATTCTAATTTATTTCCCAACTTCAGTGTCTCTTCCTTCTCTCTGATTCACAGTACTGACAATTAATCTTCCTAAAGAGCAATTACTATCTCCTCATTCTCTACTTCAGAAATCTTCACAGATTTCCCATTAGCCACTGAATGCAATCCAAACTTATCTTGGTTTTCAAGACCCTCCATAAATCTGACCCTAATTTATCCTTCAAATAAAATCACTTGCTCTCTATCTCTATGAGATTTACGCTCCAGCCAAACTGAATTTGATTATGAATTCTTCCAATTCAGAGGTCTCCATTCATTTCTCTTCATAACTCTGACATCACTATCCTTCAGCCATCAATAACAACTCTGGTGGGCTCTTGAGCATTCCAGAAATCTACCCTGTGATGTGTCATCACCATGTTGAATGCAGTTTTGATCTTCTGAAATGCTGGTGACTCTCACCAACCTCTAAAAACACCATTGCAAGTACATGAGTGATTATTATAAAACAGATGATTTTAAAGGGAAAGTTCTGATATCACCTCTAATGTAATGTTGAAACTTCCTTGCCAAACTACCTAATCCAAACTGGACCTCATGCCATTTTCATATGAAATCCTTGCTCTGCCCAGCATGACAGAGAGCAGATTTCATATACTTGTTGAATACAAAAATGAGGTGAAAGTCTCAATAAAGTTTGGGACATAGCTATTTCTTCTCTAGTCTAGATTATGTCACTACTACAAAGAAAGATGGTCAATATAAATGTAATTCTAGAAGCTAAAATGGTTTTAGTCCTTTCCTTATTTGATTTCCCTAGACTTGTTCTAGAATCTTGCCAGGAAATGGAATACCTGTGATTTTGCTTCTTTTTTTCCTCTCAGACATTTCTTATGATCATTCTGCTGTATACTCAGTATAATTGGGCCTCAGAAGTAACCGTTCTATAGACTCACTCCTGACAAGGCCATCAATTTCTTCCTTCTCACAAAACCTTACCCTAATAGCATTCTTCTTTCAACAATATTTGCTAAGACATTGCCAAAGTATCTCTTCAGTCCCATGACATACACTTTTCCAAATATCTCCTTCCTGATTCTTCCTATCTCAGTGAAAATCATTGCCTCATTATTCAACTCAAACCATTAGAAATCTAGAAGTCAGCCTTGCATTTCCCTTCCCCTACCCTCCTACATTAAAAAAACACACATATTCCAAAAATATGATGAGTTATTTCCTCTCACCATTACTAAAATCATATTAGTGACAGATTCTCTTTCCTTATTGAACTACTATTATAATTGGCCTCCAACCAGCTTTCTATAATCCACTGTAAGGGTAACATGGAGCTTTGACTCATTTCTGCATCTGCTTGGATATATTTACCTCTGAGTTTGTACATTATGCAGGTATCATTTCAAATATTACCTCATGAGATAAAATCTTTACCTATCTAGCTAACACTTGAATTCTTATCCTTTTGCTATTATATTGTCTGTATAATTGGCTTCGTAACATTTACTACAACAATTAGACTGATCTTAATCTTGTCCATGTATTGACCTGCTGGCTTAGTTTTTTCTGTACATGTCTAAGCTAGAACTCACATGAAGGCAAGAGAATGAGGCTCTTGTTAACTGCCACATATTATAGTCTGATAAGAAGATACAACTTGCTAGATTTTTATGCATAAAATTTTATGGGAGTAAAGTCATATCCCTTCATTTAAGTATTGTCAACATCTGCTTTCACTCTAATAATAGCAGAACTGAATAGTGAAAATGGAAGCTGAATAACCTAAAAACCAATCACATTTGCTATCTGAAGTATTTAGAAAACTTTGTCAACAAGCCCTAGATCTAAAGGTGTCTGAGACAGTTGGAGGCATTGCACAAAAATGTTTACCAGTTACATTTTTCAGATCTGATTCAGGATATTACTGTAGACAATGAGGGAAGTAGAGAAACAATCCAGAGAATGACTCTAACAATTCTACAACTTTTTGGGTACAAAACAATAAAATGAAGACAGTAGAATGACTTCAGGATTTTAAAATATGAATACCTTAGAGTATGTTTGTATACAAAGAATATGACATGAGATATGTGAGCCAGAGGGTGCCAGCAATGCATTGTGGTAGAAATTGCAAGCAATGTGAGACCATAAGGTTAAAAAGCTGTCAGAGACTAGAAAGTTTTAGGTTTATATTTGTTTATATCTAATATGTAACAATGATTTCTAAAATTCTGGAGTAGGTAAAAGTCAAGGCTAGAATTTTAATGATGTAAAGGTAGTAGAAGAAAAGAGGGAAAAATAATTTAGAAAGGTAAAATCACAGTAGTTTTCAAAGAAATGGCTTTGAATATTAGCTATGCAGCAAAGTTAAAAATATAAAATAAGAAAATTAAAGATTGTTCAGATTTATGATATAAACACACATATATATTCACACACTTATATGCACCAATATATATATATATATATATATATATAACTGTAACAGGTTAGAAAACTTCTGACACTTTGTATTTATCAAGATAGTGTCATGAAGCAAGGTGCTGGTGGCTCACGCCCCTAATCCTAACTACTCAGGAGGCTGAAATCTGAGGACCACAGTTCAAAGCCAGCCTGGGCAGGAATGTTCCTGAAACTCATCTCCAATTAACCACCAGAAAACAGTTGTGCTGTGGTGTTGTGGCTCAAGTGGTAGAGTGCTTACCTCAAGCTGAAGACTCAGGGACAGCACCAAGGTCCAGAGTTCAAGCCCAAGATATTCAATAGAGCTAAAACCTGTTGTCTTTATCTACCTGATTATGAACTAATTTAACTGTATCTTCAGCTGAAGGAGAACAGTTACTGAGGACCCCTGGAATTCTCTGTCTCAATACTGCCTCAATGATGGAAGTAGCATTTACAAAAGTAGAGGAAACAAAAGCAAAAATAGATAACTGTTATTATATTACTATAAGAAGGTACTTCATGTCAAAGGAAATAAACAAGGGAGAAAACCGACTACATGAAAACTGGAAAGTATTTGCAAACTATTCATCTGACAAAGGATTAAAATCCAGAATATATAAGTAACTCAAAAAACTTAATGATAAAAATCTAGTAACTCAAATTTAAAAATGACTAAATGATTTGTATAGACATTTCTCAAAAGAAGTCATACAAATGGCCAATAAGTTAGTAAACCATGTTTAGTATCATTAACTATCTGGAAAACACAATACCATAACTTTTCACCCCAGTTGGATTGACAATTTATTTTTTTAATATTGGCAAGGATATATAGTAAAGCAAACATACAATGTTTGATGGGAATGTAGATTAGAAAAGCCTTTATGCAGAGTAAGATGGAAGGTCCTCATTAAACTGAAAATACATCTACAATATGATCTAGCAATCCTACTTAAGAGTAAATGCTATCAGCATACCAAGAAAGGAAAAGGAAGGAAGGAAGGAAAAAAGGAAGAAAGAAAGGAAGGAAGGAAGGAAGGAAGGAAGGAAGGAAGGAAGGAAGGAAAAGAAAGAAAGACAAAGAAAGAAAGAAAGACAAAGGCAGGGAGAGGAAAGTAAAAAAAAAGAAAGGGAATCAACTCATGTTGTGTGCATGTGTTGAAATATCACACCATACCCCACTAACATGCAGTTACCACATGCTAATTACAAAGTAAATTTAATTCACGCAGAATATGAGAAGAATCACAAAATTTTAAATGTTGATTAGCCAAAGAAAAAAATTAAAAAGATGACAATTCTATCATATTAGAAATAATTTTTTAAAAGTCAATACAATATTCTAAAATAAATAGGCTTAACCATCTGCTATGTGATTTGAATCTGTACAGGAGAATTCATGTCTATGAAACTTAATTCTCTATGTGGCAGTGTTGGAAGGTATGGCTGCATGGGAGGCTGTTGTAGGTCTTGAGGACTTTGCTCTGATGTCATATCAAAAAAAAGCTTCCAAGAGTGGGCTTGATTTCTTATCTCCTTGCCCTGGCACTTTGTTCCATATGAAGCCACTCTAAAAAGCCTGTAGTTGGATTCCAACATCTTGATCTTTGACTTCTCATCCTCTAGAACTATAAGGGAATAAGTTTCAGTGCACTGTAAACTACATTTATTGGGCAATATATACAACAGCACAAGATGGACTAAGAAATTGACCATCTCTGTATCTTCATCCAGTCCTCAATACCTCTGATTCATAACATCTTCTCTAAGCCAATTCCTTTCGAATCCATAGCCCTACTGTTATTTCCATTCAACCGCCCTAATTTCATTAAAGCAGTTTTTAAGAAAACCCAACCTGTCTTTTCTATAAGAAAACAAACCCAGGATTGTATGGCATGTGACCTCATGGGTCTTTACTCTTATCTTGTATAATGAGATAGCAGCTATGCAGTAATGCCTATCATTTCCTAATGGAGCTCAGGTTTCCACATTTTTGCTGATGTTGTTTGCTTAGCCTGGAATGCCTTCCCCTGTCTGCTTGGCAAACGCCGACTCATCTTTGGACTCAGAACAAACAGAACTTCTGTAAAACATTTCCCATGTCTCCTGGTAGCACATTCAGAATTGATTCCCTACTTCATTTTGAATATATTTTATTTAATTTATCATACTTTTTTAGTTGATTTGGAATACCTTTTTTCTATTTACTTTATTGAAAAAATTAACTGTCTTCCTCATAGATATTTTTAGATACTGAAATGCCTGACTAAGATTCATAGACCAATATTTTTGGTGAAAGTAAAGCAACAGGACCCATCTTAGGTAGTGACCCTTTATATCATTTAGCATATGACACTCTGAAGGCTCTTAGAAATTTTTTTTTGCTTTTTTAGAAACACATTTTTTATTGTAAAGATAACCATACAGAGGGGTTACAGTTACATGAGAAAGGTAATAAGTACATTTCCTATCAAGCATTGTTACCCCCTCCTTTTTTATTGTGAAAATACCGTACAGAGGGGTTACAATTACATGGGCAAGGTAATGAGTACATTTCTTATCCAGCATTGTTGCCTCCTCCTTTGTTTCCCAAATTTTTAGACATAAGTTACCCCAATGCTTTGCCATTGGAGCATTTTCCTGACCTAATCTCTCAAGGAACAAATAAAATCCACATTTTTTTTCAAATTTTAATAGGCATACTGTTTTGTATCCTAATGTGCTCCCTAATTTAAACCCTTCTTTAGGCCCTTAAGTGCACTTAAGGGTTATATAGAGAAAGGTTCCAAATGTTTGTGATTCAGGAATCTGGTCTCACTTGACATTCCAAACAATCTTGGAATAAAATCCACCAGGATCTAGGATATGCATCATTATCAGAAAAACTTACATTAATTGTATATGCATTAACTTTCCTTGAAGTCTCTTTGGTGGAAAAAGTTGGGGACATTAAAACTGACTAAATAAAAGTATTTCCAAACTTTTAGTAAAATAAGCTAGGAGAGCCATGAAGCAGTTAATTGACTAGTATTATATCTGCCTTTCTTATGGAAATCCAGATCCTTAGTAGAAATTCTGGGTGAGGAAATTTGAGAAACTCTCAGCATTTTTCTGACCCTCCATTTTCTCTGACTTGATTCTTGTCTTAAGTCTCCATGTAATGAGTATGAATTTTCAGTATCATTAGACCTCTAGATCCTTGTAACTTGTTTCTGCATACAACAACAACAAAAACTAACAAGTGTGTGTGACACAGGTAGGCTAAGGAAACAAGGTTCAGACAGGTACAAATGACAAAAATCTCTAAAGGAAGAAAACTCATGGGAATTCCTTTACATTTTGTCCCAGTTTCTGAAAAAGAAACATATTATTCTTTAAATTGAGCACAGTGAGTATGACTTTCTGAATATTTTGCATTTTTTCCGATGACTTGTATCACATAGGATTATAAACTTACGAAAGATTATCTCCTAGAATAGAATCATACTCTGAACATTTATTTTTGTATTTGTCAATATTTGCTGTGATCTAAGGCTGCTTTAAGTGACTAGCTGAAGGCTATTCATGCTTTCACTTTTGGTTTGCTTTCTTTAAAAAAATAATATTTCCAAGTGGAGTTTGGAGAGTAGCCCTTTCTTCTCCAATTGCAAAGCTATATGAAGTCAATCTTGAACTTCTGGTGGACAAGTTTCTTTCCTTTATGGAAAGTATTACTTACAGATGAAAATAAGGACTGAAGGAGTGGAGAGGAGAACAGGAAAGAGGACAAATATTACAGCTCAGATCCTGGAAGTCCTGGTTCTATTCCTCTTTTGGAAACAACATCATTGTCAACCTTGTGACAATTTTCTCAAGTGAAACATTTCTCTCCCTCTCCTACTTTAACTGTGACTTTTGTTTCTATTCTTTTCCATTAAAATATTCTTAAGCTTTAAGTATATTTTAATTATGAGGCCCTGGTCAGATGCATAGCTAGGAAAAAAACTATTTTCCCATTCTGTGGGCTATTTCTCTTGTTAGCTATGTCCTTGTCATGCACAAGCTCTTCAGTTTGATGCAGTCTCATCTTTCCAGTCTTTCTTTTTATTTGTTTGATTCTGTATCATTATTTACCCCTGCCTAGGAGCCCTAGTGTTTTCCCTAGCACTTCCTGTAATATTTTCATGTATCTGGCCGTACATAGAGGTCTTTGATCCATTTTGAATTGATTCTGATACAGGGTGATATGTAAGGATCTAGCTTCAGTTTAAAATATAAAATATATTGGGACATGATAAATTATACAGTTCTCTAGGCAATCATATGGAATACAACTAAAGAAGGATATCCTTCGGCGAGGATCACAATAAGTATGTTTCTCTCATCAAATAGAGTCGTATTTATCAATATGAACACCAGGGAAGGGAAAGAAGAGGATTGTTTATTCTTTGTTATTTTTTGTTTCCTTTTCCTTTCGTCTTGTTTGTTCATTTATCTGTCTTTGGGAGGGTAAGCGGGCATGAAATGGTGGAACACAAGGTGAACAAATGCAGCAATGGTACTCCACTAGACACTGTGTTGAACTATAAAACTTGTGGGTGGGACTGGAGTGAAAAATGGGAAGAGAGCAAAGGAAGGGGTCACATTGTTCAAAAAGAAATGTACTTTTTTTTTTTAGCATGTAGTTGTAACCCCTCTGTTCATCACCTTTACAATAACAATAAAGACATTTTTAAAATCCCTAATAAATGCTTTTCCAGGCTTTGACTAGAATGTTGAAAGACAATGGCATCAATGAAGATATATTCTATTCATAAACTACCTTGTTAAATGACAACTCATTTGTACAACTACTTAAAGATAATGACATAAATAAAACCTGGCTTTTCTCACTGAAGGCATGAATCTCAAATCCTAATTTAGAAATGGACAGAGAATACTCATAACCTGTGAAATCAGGATTGGTGAAGCACACTTCTGAGTAGTAATGATGAAACTGATAGTGGAGTAGACAGAATTGGGAGTAGACAATAAATGACTGCCCTGGTGATTCAATCATAAAGTTGCTCAAAGCATTCACATTTTTAACCCTTTTGACCTTATAATGTCCAACTGCTGCTGTTCTTTTTTTCTTTTTGTGGACTCTCACAACACTGCCAGAGCTGCATACATGAAGCCTTTGTACATAGAGACTATGAGAGGGGCATTCACACCTGTACCCAATTAATGTGCAGCTTTTCTGGACTTCTGTCTAATCATTGTCAAGTCAACAGTAATAAAGGTCCATTATAGTCTAATAAGCTGGGTAAAACAGAAATCAGTGTCTCCTGTAGAAATGTTAGGGCCAATCTACTTGTCTTTGAGAGATAAAGGTCTTAAGTCATTCATTCTACTCATTTAAAATGTCTCTTTAAATAAGTAGGAAAATGTTCTTCTCAATTGATTGTTCCCTTGTACAAGCGTATCTTTCAATGGTTTAAAATTGTGTTCACTAGTTCCAACAATGGAACTAATTTAGTAATCTTCCCTCTCCTTGCAAATCAAAACTCAGTGGTTCTTAATAACTTTGTCAGTTTTAAGGAATTATAATTAACAAAAACATTATATATCCAAAGCATTCCATGTTATTTTTTGAATATGTGTACATTATGAAATGATTGTCAACACTAAGTTAATTATTCATATCCATCACTTCAGTTACCATTTTGTGCTATGTGTGACAGTCCTTGGGTTTGAACTCACAGCCTAGGCACTGTCTCTCTGACTCAGCTTCTTTGGCTCAAGTCTTGGATTCTACCACTTGATCTACAATGTTAATTGGAGATTAGAGTCAAGTGGACATTCCTTCCCAGGCTGGCTTGAACCACAACCATCAGATCTCAGCCTCCTCAGTAGTTAGGATTACAGGCGTGAATTACTAGTGACCAGTATTACAGCAACCTTTGATGGTGAAAATGCTAAAGCTATATTCTCTTACAAACTTTAAGTATATGTCATATTTTTATTAACTGTACAAATATATTGTGCATGAAATACACAGAAAGTATTCATCTTGTAGCTTAAAGTTGTATCCTTTGAAAAATATCTCATTTCCTATAGCCTAATTCATACCCAGCCCCTGGTAACAACTCATTTATTTTTAAATTATTTTTAAAGATATCCTAGGTAAGGGATATTATACCATATTTGTCTGAGTGTCTGGTTTATTTCACTTAGCACAATATTGTCCAAATTTATTCATATGTTTGTATTAAGCTTTCCTTTTTAAGACTAAAATGTATTCCATTTTGTGTATAAAGCTTGTTTTATCCATGCAATTGTTAATGACACTTAACTGATTCTGTGTCTTGGCTATTGCAAGCAATGCAGATATCTCTTTGATAACTGATTTTACTTCCTTTAGTTATATACACAGAACTCAAACCCATTTAAACTCTAACACTTCTAGAGAAAAGCAATATAAGGTAAAAGCCCTCTGAAATTTGTATTGACAACGTTTTTGTTTTTGTTTGTTGTTGTTTTGTTTGTTTGTTTCTTTGTTTTGCCAGTCTTGGGGCTTGAATTCAGGGGCCTGGACACTATCTCTGAGCCTCTTTGTGTTCAAGGCTGGTGAGCTACCACTTCAGCCACAGCACCATTACTGACTTTTTCTGAGTAGTTTATTGGAGATAAGAGTTTCAATAGATTTTTCTGCCTAAACTGGCTTCAAACCTGGATCTCAGATCTTAGTCTCCTGGGTAGCTAGGATAACAGGTGTGCCAACAGAGCCCACCTGACAATACCTTTTTTAAAATACACAAAAAAAGACAGACAATAAAAACAAAACAGAAAGTAGAACTACAAAAAAAAGAAAAGAAAGAAGAAAAGGATGCTTTCTATACAACAAAAGAAACAATCAGCAAAATGACAAGACAACTCAGAGAAAATAAGAGCAAATTTACAAACCATAATCTGATAGAGGTTAACATTCAAAACATGGACAACTCATACAATTCAACAGCAATAAATATAATCATGTTAGACAATGAGCTGAGGATCTGAGTTGATATTTTTCCAAAGACGATATAAAATGTCTCAACATATATATGAAACACTCATCACTAATCTGTGAGACAAACGCAAATGAATACAAAAATGAAGAATAAAATCACCTGTTAAGATCAAACTGTGATAACAAGTATTATTATTGAGTATGCTGAAAACAGTATGTAAGTTTTCCAAGAAATTAAAAATGAAACTAACAATTTCTGAGTATATATATCCAAAGGCAATAAAATTACTATATCAAGCTATCTGGCTTACTAAGAGTTAACTACAGGAGTTGTGTGATCTTAGCAGTTTGATGCAAACCTAAAATAAAGTTTGACCCAATGAAAATATAATCTACTGATGTTCATTAATAATACTGGCATTATTAATGTATTCATTATTAATTCAGATCATGTTCTATTGGGAAAATATAGAGAACACATCAAATATTCCAATTGTTCTTCTTTATCCTTGCCATTCTCCATAATAATGTGAAAATATTTATTCTCTAATTAGTGTGTGTAGCATATTAGCACTACAGTATTCTAATACATTTGTAAAGAAGAAAGATATTATCTTTACTTTCTTATTGTAAACATATTCTGATGATGAAACATAGTTTTCTAGACACATACTAACTATTGCAAATAAGGGAAACCATGGGATTTATGTTTCTTTGGGCCTAGACATCTTTTTGCATAGAGCTGCTCTGAAAGTTTGAGCCATGGAGAATGAAAATCAAGAGTTATGTGCATATGATCAGATAAAATGATTATTGAAATGAACTCCAAGAAATGGAAACAAGGTTTTTTTATTTTACTGTTTGATGTTATTTTTTGTCTTTTTAAATGGTTTTTGTTGTAAAAATACTGTACAGAGTGGTTACAGTTACATGAGCAAGGTAATGAGTACATTTCTTATCAACTATTGTGTCCTCCTCCTTTGTTTTGCCCCTCCCATCCCTTCCCTTCCACCTCCACAACTACACTCTCCCCCCCAGACCCCACCTAAATTGTAAAGTTTGTTTTTCAGCATAGTGTCTTGTACATCTTATTTTTACAATGGGTGAACCTGTAACCAGACAAACAGAAAAGGTTAAAAGCTATGTATGTATGACCATATAAGATGATGTGAAACAAAATGAACCCCAACACGAGGGACACAGAGTTTTTTTTTTCTTTTTCACTGTTGTTTTTAAAGTGCTATAGGATTTTTTGTTTCTTTTGTATGTTCTTCCCCCATGGTATAACCCCTGTTGTCACTGTATTTGATTCTGGTGTCCTACATCTTGTATGTACATTTTTCTAATTTGGGGAGGGAAAAGGAAATACTAAAATGCTGAAACAAGGATACAGGTTGACCCATTGTAACGAGCCGTACAAGACACTGTTGAAAATGAACTTTACAACTTGGGGGGTGGAGGGAGGAGTTGGGGAGGTGGGGAGGAAAGAGATAGTAGGGGTAACAATGCACCATAGGAAATGTACTTGTTACCTTACTCATGTAACTGTAACTCCTCTGTACAGTATCTTTACAATAAAAAATTTAAAAAAAGAAACATACTCTTCTAATGAAACATTTTTTTCTATAAAATAGACTTTGCAATAGTATAGTATGTGTTACTCTGAGATACTCTGCAGTGTAAACTTTCTTGATCAGAGTATTTTATCTAGATCAAAACATATTTGCTATGCAAAAGTCTAAGGTGTAATAGTCATCATGAAATTCTGTTTACTTCTGGGGGACTACCAGCACAATCATGTTCTTTGCAATATTATTCACCTTAGCTAAGATATGGAATCAACCCAGATGTCCCTCTGTAGAGGAATGGATCAAGAAAATGTGATGTATATGAACAATGGAATTCTATGCCTCCATCAGAAAGAATGGCTTTGCCCCATTTGTTAGGAAATGGAAAGACTTGGGAAAATTATATGAAGCAAGGCAAGCCAGACCCAAAGAAACACTGGATGCATGTGTTCCCTCATTTATAATAACCAGAATATTTCTAGGATATTCTTAGCAGAGGATCATAATAGCTCAATAGCTATGTACATATGAACTTATAAAATGATGCTAATCAAAATGAACTTCAAGAAATGAATGGGAAGGGGAAACAAAGGAGGAAGCAACAATGCTTGATAATAAATGTACTCATCACCTTGTCCATGTAATTCTAAACCCTTTGAATGGAATTTTCACAATAAAAAAAAGAAATAGAAACAAGAGGGTTTTTTAGTGTACTTTTTACAGTTATTTCTTTTTTCTTTCTTTTTCCTCCCATTGGTTTATTTCCTGCTGTCACCATGTTTTGTTTTCTGTACAGCTTGTCTTGTATATAAGTTTATCTGATTTGGAAAGTGAAGGGGAATCACAGAAATGGGACAAAGGATGAACCAAAGCAACAGTGATATTCACTAGACACTATGTTAGAAATGAACTTTATAACTTGAGGGGGAGGGGAATATGGAAAAGTAGGAGAAAATGAGGGAGAGGATACACTGTTTTTAAAAAAGCACTTATTACTTGATTTATATGACTGTAACCCCTCTGTACATCACTAGGGTCTACAAATTGCTCCCATTACATACTAATAGCAGTGACTACACAAATTAGCAATTTTATTCATCAGAAAGTAATTAATATAAGTACCTTTCCAAGATTCTTATATTAAAAAGTTATGGTTTTTTTTACTTCCCAAGTATTTCCCCCGAGCCAGTTTCTACTGACAAAGTTTGTCTCCTCACATTAGTGACAGGAAGAGATAATTAACTGCAAGTTGTCACTTGTGATCAGATGATCTGTGAGGACGAGGCTCACTAAATAAGTCAGATAAGAGTCAGGATATCCTCTGGATACAGTGAGGAATCTTCTCTGAAACATTCAACTTCTCATTTCCAAAGTTCATGTGGATGAGAAGTGGTAATAACCTAGTTTTTTCAAAGAATCCTTAAGAGACATTCTTTACTTTTAATCATATCCCCTGGGAAGTATACGATTCCATCTCAGAATGTGCCCAAAGTTATAATAAATCTGGGTAATTATAGTTAGGGTGAGATACCAATAATTTCTAAATGTTTCTGAGCCTAATTATTAAAATGCATTAGGAGTGAGTAAAAAAAATAATCAGCTGTCTTTCTTTGTTCATTCATTATTCTTATGAGTTATTCTTTGTTTATTAGTTATTTGTCTCTTTGTTCAACAAATATTTACAGACTGATCTCCCCATGTCAGAAAATTTTCAAGTAGATGAGAAAATAAAGATAAAGTTCTTCAACTCAAAGTCCTCATATTCCAGAGAGAAATTAATTAGAAAATTAATATTTTGCATATAGAATAAGGAGCTATAGAAAAACATTAAAAGATCACAGGAAAAGAGTTTGCCAATATTAGCCAGGTGGAGGTAAGGCCTTGTTTAGCATGTGTTACATGTTGACTCAGGGAGCCAGAAAGTAGTAAGATATAATTCTTGAGGAAGATTTTGACATTACCTCAGACACTACAGACAAAGAAATTTGCTTGGGTTGGGTGAAATATGCAGCTGCAGTAGAAATAAGAGAGGTCAATGGATGTATGGGGATACATACTTATAATTCCAGATACTGGGAAGGTAAAAGTAGGAGGATTATGGTCTGATACCAACCTGGATAAGCACAATACCCTATCTATAAAACAAACTAAAAGTAATAGGACTGAGGATGTGGTTCACATGGTGGAGTACCTGCCTACTAACACGGCTTTGGGTTTAATTCTTACTAATCAAGATATCTAAGACACTCAGGCTGCAATAACAAAAAATGTCACAAACTGGGAGTTTTATGAACATTTTCTTCTCAGATCTGAAGGTTTGGCATCAGGATCAAGAAGTGAAAGGGACAAGGGCTCTCTTTGAAGCTTCTTTTTAAGGACTTACTTCCATTCGTTAGAGCTATGAACGTATGGCCAAATCCTATCACTTCCTAATGACATCAGCTCGAGGTATAGAATTTCAAAATATAGATTTGGGAGGAGGTCACGAACATTTAGACTATACTATCCAACAGCTGCAAAGTCAGACAGTCTGAGATTGTTACTGCAGCAATGTGTACAGAAGATTAAGTGTACAGAAGATAGTGAGCTGGAGAGGAAGGAGGGAAGGATTGTTGTGGGGAGGGGGAGGCAGGACTAGAAACAGATCAGAAAAAGGTCAAAAGAAGTCTCATATGTAGGAATCTCATTAGGGAAAAGTAAAAACAACTGCCATCATCAATTAGAAAAAATACAAAAAGCAGATGGCTGCACATCTATCTGAAAATTGAAACACTTTTATAGTTTCAAAAGGTAAAGAATGAAGAAAAAGGCCGAGTTGAAAATGGTCAGTCCAGTTTCTAAAGTATGTCCACATACACAGGGTGACCAAGTGGAAATGGAACTGGAGCTTTGAGGAATGTGGGTTAAAAACAGTCCTTGAGCATGATGATCATAGGATTTTCGTCATATCAGTTCTGGAAACATCCATAAGGATTCATGATGCATTGGATGTTCCATCTCAGGCTTCCCCACTTTCAATAGTCACTTAACTTATTCATTTAAAGAAACTTTAAAAAGAAAAGAAAATACCACAAAATATATTCCCAAAGTTGTGGATTAGAGTCTCAAATGACCTGGAGATATGGCTGTCTAATTCTGTTTTGTAAACAAACACTAAGGATTCTAAGCAGCATGCGATTGTTGTATCTCTCCAGAAGCAGCATTTGTCAATTACTTGCTGTGTGTTTAACACCAACTCACTCCTCCCTTGCATCAACTCTGCACAAACCATCTCTCTGTCTTCTCCATGACTTAATAAGCATTATTGTTGTCTCTTTAATATATGGAAACTGATGTTCGTGGTCATGCTCAAGATCTCAAAGCTAATGAGTATAAACAGCAAGGCCTACTGGTTCCAGTATCTTACATTGCCTTTAAAAAAAAAAAAGAATTAGTGGCTGGGAAGTTGGCTCAGTGGTAGAGTGATTGCTTTGCATGGATGAGGCCCTGGGTTCCATTCCTCAGTACCACATACACAGAAAAAAGCTGGAAGTGGCACTGTGGCTCAAGTGGTAGGGCACTAGCCTTGAATTGAAGAGCTGAGGAACAATTCCCAGGCCCAGAGTTCAGCACCCACGACCAACTAAATAAATAAAATATTAAAAAAAATTAATAGTGTGACCCATGAGAAGTATTGCCTCAATAAAAATTATATCATAAAAGAAATAATAAAAAATCAGTGAATTTATGTCTTACTAACATCAGTCTACCTTTAATGTCAAAGGTCTCTAACTCATGTTTTCTCCATTAATTCTGTAACACATCTACCCTCAGGAATATTGCTTCAGCTTTTTAAACATTTTTTCTCCTATTTTTGTCTTTTACTACTCATTTCTTCTATCATCCTTTTCTTTCTTAAAACTACAAGTTGATTCTTTCGGCTAACTTTGATCTAAAGATGATGGAAAAATAAGAATGATAAGAAGCTAGGCTCCAAAGAATAGACAAGAGGAAGATAAACATTGATATCTAAACTTAGACCCATGCTTTAATAAATCAGAAGCCTTGTGTTTTTTTTCAAAAGCATCCTAAAAGTAAAATTAGAAAATATTTGATTGGACTATATTTAATCATTAACTAATTTTGGCTACACTAGTCTTCTCATCAGCAAACACAACATATTTTTCTCACTACAGCTATCCTGAGAATGGTTAAGCAATTAATAGTCTGTATATCTTCATCCAAAATAATGTACCCTGCAGATTCTTGTTGTACTAAAAAATTGGAAAGGTTAGGTGATTTTTTTAACTTACTATTCTTTCCTGAAGTTTACAATGTGGTGAGCTTTTACTGCTGGTTCATCAATCAGCCAATACTTATTGAAAGCCCTTAGGGTTGAGCCTTGCACAGTATGAATGTAGAGGTAGGTTAAAGTAAAGAAATGATAATATCTCATCACATTCAAAATAGATACAGGGGTTTTGGAAGAGAGGAGGCTCAAGTATCTGGTGGAGATTAAGTTATATAAGCATTCTTATGTCTATGTAGAAACAAAATGTCAGACAGAAGACAACGTAATTAGACAACATCAAAAGCCAGGGACTTCTACATTATAAACTATAAAGTCTGCAAAGGGAACATTTCGTACTGCAAGATGGGAACATTTAAAAAAATCATAAAATAATAGATGTGGGTAGGAGGAACTGCAGTAAAAGGCAAGCCCTGAGCAAAAATGTGACACTCTATCTGAAACATTACTGAAATAAAGAGGGTTGAAAATGTTGCTCAAGTGGTAGAGTGCCCTCTTACTTCCTGGTTCATATCTGGTTGTGTTAATGTATCCCCAAATGTAGAAGGAGGAAGGGAACTTTCCAGAAACTTTTCTATAATGGCATTCACACCACTACTGAAGGCCACGTCCTTGTAACTTAGTAACCTACCCAAAACTCTATATCCTAACATTACGACAATGGAATTCAGGATATCATTTCAACACTGGAATTCAGGATATCATTTCAATTTGAAATCCTAAATCCTTGAATTTGAAGAGACTCAAAGCATCCAAGTCTGTAGCAACAGTGGATACTATATTTAGTGAGTGAAAGTTTCATAATATGACAGTTACCTTGGTTCAGAATATGTTACCACAGAATGTCAGTGAAAACTAGTGAGCTGAAAATCTTGTAGATACTCGCTCCATAAAGCAATCAAAGTTCATATTATTAACAATAGGATAAAGCAATATTAAGTGTCTTCAGATATAATAAACAGGGGCAAAAACTGTTCTTTGTATCATCTAGATTAAACTGATTTAAAATTGAATGCAAAAGATTACCTATTGTAAAAATCCTTTGATATCTGACAACGGGTCACTTCAGAACAAGGTCTATATATAGTATTGTAAATGCATATTTACTGTATACAATATTACTGTATGTAATGGTACTTTCTTGATTTCCATAGCACACTGAAGTTATCTTTCAGAGTGCATATTCTTGTTTTAAGGAAATTTACCAGGAAGTATATACAAGTCATTAGTGGTAATGGAAAATTATATCAGCAATTTGTAATTACCTCGTCAGTACTTAAAACAGTCAGGGTCATCAGAAAGAAGAAAAGTCTGAAAAAACTTGAAGACCAGAAGAGATTGAAGAGACATAACTACAAAATGTTGTATGCCTGATGGTATACAAGAGAAGAAGGGTAGGAAAAGAGAAAGAAAAGGAGGCAGAAAGAGGAAGAGTGAAAGAACATGATAGCAAAAGCAAGAGCTAGCAGTGAGGAAAAAAAAACATTTATAAATGAACCCTGTACACTGTTGATTAAAATTTAAACTTATTCAACCACACAGAAAAGCAGTAGGGAAGTTCCTCCAAAAATTAAACACAAAACTACCCTATGATCAGGCAATACTATTCTTGGGCATTTATTCAAATGATTACAAAATTGGAGATAAGGCCACATTCACAACCATGTTCATTGCAGCACTATTCACCATAGCCAAGGTATGAAATCAGTCCAGATGATCTTAAATAGATGAATGTATGAAGAAAATGTGGCATGTATACAGAACAGAATTTTGCAAAGAAATCATTTGCAAAGAAATGGAAGGGCCTGGGGAAAAAAATCATGTTAATGAAGTTGGGTCCAGAGAAACAAAGAATGAATGTTCTCTCTCATATGTAGAAGCCAAAATTAATTTATAAATATAGAAGTAAATATTTCAGAGTGGTATGCAACTGTACACTCATGTATTAAGTGAACTATGGTAGATTCAGAGGAGAATTCAAATGGTGTAATTGCCTAGAAAGGCTTACTCACATGCCAACAAAATAAACAACAGGAAATGGGTACTCAAAAAAGGTATGTCAACGGAATGAGTGTAGAAAAATAAAAAGAACAGGGAAGAATTTAGTCATGCATTCCGCTACATGGCCTAAAAAATTAAGAAAATAGAGTAAAAGGTTAATATTGGAAGGGATGACAAAGAATGTTGGAAAGGGTGACCTTGATCAAGATGCACTGTATTCATAAGCTAGGTTATTGAATAACAAATCCTTTATATCACTAGTTAGAGATAATAAAGAAAGTTTATAAAATAAGTGAAATTAGAGTATGGACTTTGGCAAATAATAATATATGAATATTTCTTTCTTAGTTTTGACAAAATGTTATCGGTAACATAAGATGAAAACCAAAAAAGAAATCCAATTAATGATGTACACAACTATAGAGCAACTCTATATTATTATTATTTTTTTCTGTTAAGTTTGTATTTCAAAACTATTCTATCATCACTGTATTTGATTTCCATACCCTGAATCTTGTCTATACATTTATCTATTGAGGAGGGGAAGGGGAATACAAAATGCTAAAACAAGGACACAGATGACCCATTGCAACAATGATACTCACAAGACATTATGTTGGAAATTAACTTTACAACTTTTTACAACTTCAGGTGGAGGGTGGAGGAGTGGGGGATGTGGGGGATGAAAGGGATAGTAGGAGAAAAACAAAGGGGGGGTAACAATGCTCAACAAGAAATGCACTCATTACCTTATCCATGTAACTGTAACCCTTCTGTACAGCATCTTTACAATAAAATAAAATTTAAAAATATTCTAAATTTAAAAGTTGATTAGAATATTATTCAGTGACATTCTCAAATATTTTGAGACTGGAAAAAGAACATGGTTGGATAACATACAAAAAATCTGGACTTGAATGATTTTTATAAAAATCTCTTAAGTTGATCCCATTTGAAAATGAATAGAAAGAAATTGAAAAGATGAGTAGGTAAAACAATATTTTTTACTTCATTAGTGAGATAGAACAATTTGGAATTTGAGTCTAGGTATTAAACTTAATGGAGAAGAAAATATAAAGAAACAGTACCACAGAATTTCCTTTGATACTAACCAGCAGAATGACCTGCAAAAAATAAAATGTTGAAATTGTCGAAACAAAAAGAAATTCTACTATAGAAAAGGAAAATAGAATGCCTTTTATCTTAAGTTTAAAAATTAATGTTTAAGCCTGGTACCAGTGTCTCATGCCTATAATCCTAGCTCCTCAGAAGACTGGGATCTGAGGATAATGGTGCAAAGCCAGCCCAGGCAGGAAAGTCCATGAGAATCTTATCTCTAGGAAAATACCAATAAATAAGTAAATCAAATAAAAGCCAGAAGTGAATCCATGGTTCAATGGTAGAACACCAGACTTTGAGAGGGGGGAAAGTACCCCTCAGTTACGATATTCAGTCCTTGAATTCAGGCCTTAGGACCAGCACAAGTACACACTAATAATAATAATAATAACAACAATAATAATAAATAATGATTTGAGTTTGATAGTACCTGATACTTTGGCCCATACCAGTGGGAAATTACAGAAGGAATAATTAAGTCTACTTGATCTAAAGACTGGGCACTGACATGGTATAATTTTAAAAGAAGATGGTTAAAAGACTAGAGAGGGAATCTGAACAAAAATCAGTGATCCAGCCCGACTACATATGAATGAAGTTCAAAATGTTCATCATTTTAAGGTGTTTTTTGTTTTTGGTTTTTGTTGTTTTGTTTTGTTTTGTTTTTGGTTGGACGTAGGGCTTGAACTCTGGGTCTGGGTGTTGTCCCTCATCTCTCCAGCTTAAGGCTAGCATTCTACCAGTTGAGCCACAGCACCACTTCCCTAGGGTGTTTTTTTAAACAACAACAACAACAACAAACCAAGGTTTAAAAACCTTACACATTTTTCTTAGAAACAAATTGGCAAATAACTTTGGATGAATTTGTTATGTATATCATATCATTTTGAAATGCATACACATTTTGATGCCTCTAAATACTTTTCAGTTTCAGAAATGAGAGCACTTAAAATCACATCAGTAATTTTCAAGAATACAACACACTGTTATTAATTATGGTCTTTGGAACGATTTGTAAAATAACCTTTTGATAAATAAACATTTAAGTTAACAATTCTTTCAGTGGAACTTAGTTCACTTCTTTTAGATGATGTTATTTTGTTAGATTCCAGTAAAATTAAATTTGATAGTTTCTACTTATTCTATCATTAGATTCTAATACCCACTTTTTCTTTTTCCCTCCATTTATACAGAGTTGGGAAATGTTCTTCCTTTACACCGATGAATAAACAAGGTAAAAGAAAGAGGGAGGTGGGATTTGGGATGACTGTCCTTACTTTGTGCTTCTCTACTTCATTGGTTTCATGTTTGGGATAAATGTGTATCATTTTATCTAGAAAAGGACTACTATCTATTGAAAATACAATTATAATAAGGAAACAACCAGAATTTCTTTCGTTCTACTTTTTCATGCCTTTCAAAGGAAAGTACCCAGAAGGATGAGATCAAGAAAAGCAGCTTTCCCTCAGAATAAGGATTTGCTCACTGACAAGAGTTATGAAATTGAGTTATGGAATGGAGTGCTGTCCATTTACATAAGCAACAACTAAAATATCACAGGTGCTTTTAGTACAATGACTAAAATCAGTTTCCTGAAAATCTACAAACAAACAATGCAAACCTCTGTGCTCCGTAGAAGTCACCAGAAAATGAAAATACAGACTTTTCTGGAATTTAAAAACAAAACAAAATAATAAGCAGTCACTGATAAGGGGGTCAATTAATGGTGACCTGTACTTAAAGTTATCAAGAACTGGCAGGGAAATTTATGCTGGGATATTGTAAAAATTTTATTAACAGTTCCAGTAAGCCCCAAATTTCTGGGTAATATGAATCATTGGGAAGAAATCAGCTATTTTCAGGCCAAAATTTGATCTTTTGATGATGTGATAAGGTCAATAGATCAGGAAGCCTCCATTATCTCGCCTTCCCTGACCCCTGTAATGACTTTGAAATATACATCTTAGGTACTGTCAAGGATTCAACTGAGATGACTATATCGTTGTTCCGTTTGTTCTTTTATCTAACTCTAGCATTTAGAGGACATCAGTACCTTGTTCTCATCATTATTATTTTCCCCTAACTCACCTACGTAGATTTTTTTCCTTGATACCTCTTCTAGAATAACTTTTATTTTCATCACAGCCAGCCAATAATTTCAAGAGCTTCGAGTAACTACAAGAAATAGATACATTAAAACATCTATCCAAAATTGACTGTTAAGAGTTTTACATCTAGAAATATTAAAGTAAGTATTTGCTAATGGGAGGGTACTTTTAGGATCAAGACTTGTTATTCACAGATCAATGTAATGAGTTCTGTCCAAAAATTATAAGTTGCTTAAATAAATTTAAGACATAGATTCTTCCCATATACTTCTTTAAAAAGCACCAAAGTACCATAGGACAATGAAGTCCTTGACAAAATCTCAGAGAAGACAGAGCTATGATTTTAATCCATAGTAAGAATGGGAAGTCAAAGTTATATGCAGGAAAATGGTGGGAATAAATGTGAACAGCAGGGGAAAATAGTCAGAAACAGAGGAATTCTCCTGCCAAAAAACAAGGCAGTGTTACTGTGTTCTGACACCCTACATAGAATATTTAGCTATATATTCCACCATCTTTTAAGTAGAACACAGTCATGCTTGGTCAGTTTTACATGGTACAGCAAAGCCTATGTTAAACACTTCTGAATTTTTTTATTTTTCTTCAGGACTGGTTAAATCTACAGTCTTTTATGTTTTGTGTTTGACATAACATATTTTCTTTCTCAAACTTTTGTCTTGCTTCTTTGGAAATTGCAGTGAAAGACTTTCATGAGACATTGCTTTGCCTGTACTAAGGAATTCATTTCATGCATGAAGAGACTATGCAATACTCTAGCAGGGCAGATCATCACTAATAATGCAGCTCTGAGTTGTGGAGCAGTGGAGGACAAGCAATTCACTGCAGCTTTCTGACCTGGCATTTTTGCTTTCTACCTAGAGACTGGAAGTGAAGATTCTGAGCTCAATAGTGTTGCTCATGTTCCAGCTTTCCACTAGGTAGTAAAATACTTTCTGAGAAAATGAGTAGATATGAGTTTGCTTAGCTTGACATATGTGTACATTTGGAAAGAAGAAAATTGACCAAAGCAGATGGAAATTTTGTCTTCTTTCTCTGTGGAGGCAAATTAAAACCATCAAAATGAGCATTGAGCTTGGGCTAGCCTTAATGATAATCCCAAGTATACTTAAAATACACATTAATATTTGTAAAGATTCAGTATGAAAGGGAAAAATAGCACCTGGGTTGATAAAAGTAGAAAGATAATGGGTTTTGGCTAGATTTCTATGTAATACTGAATTTTTTTATTTGAAAACATAGCTATAGCTTAATTTAATAAAAGATGAAGGTGACCATTTGATCAGATAGAAATGCAGAAGTCCTACCACACTATGAAATATTAACTAAATTAGTAATTAAATAAGGCATTTAAACTTTAGTTTTCAAAATAAGCAATTCTTATCAATCAAGAAAATAAAGTCCTACTCCTTAAAAATAAATTAAATTCCAGTGCATCAAAAATGCTATATGAGCAAAATATGGAAAAATGTCTTCCTTTACACAAAGAGGAAATGTACAGATAAATGCCTGAGCCTTTACATGATTTCTTAAATTGTACAGACTAAAGTTATAATGTATAAAGTTTGAAAACATAAAAATTTGACCATTTAATGCATGAACATTTAAAACATCAAATTAGTTTTAGAACATTGGTATAATTCTTTATTCACTCTATATATCTATCTATCTAGGTTCTTAAGCCCATTCACACACAGAATTTTTAACAGTCATTTACAATTATTTATAGATTATTTGAATCTGGAATAGATGTTTTGTTTACCATAACACATTTCAAGTAGGAAATATAATGAACAGACCTTGAGATAAAAACAGGACAAAGACAAAAGAAATCTGAATTATGGTCTTTTCTTTAAAAAAAACCCACATTTATAAATACTATTTTAATTTATTTGAATATTTTTCTATCAAAACAGTAAATAACCTTCGCAAATTCTTTTAAAAATTCAATTTGTGTAGTAGGATTGTATGTTTACTGAATAGATAGAAGTTACATTGGTGATGATCACAAATCTATTGTCATCATTCAAGTATGTCACAATAATCTTTTCTTTCTGTTTAGTTAGCAATAAGACCATTAAATTCAGAAAGGTGTACATATCCATTTCTCTACTTATGAGGACTCGAGGTACCAAAGCCTGTGACAGAGTGAACTAGGTGAAGACAAGAAATGTATAAGCACATAAAATAATTAAAATATTGTTTACAAAGCCAGCGTGATTGTGAATGAATTTTTTAAGTAAAATGAATTGCTTAAATTCTATATCTACTTTAATTTTAATCAAGTTGAAAATATTTTCTTTTCAACTTGCTAGCCGGGTTTTCTTCCTTTTTTAAGCTCTTAATTGCTTATTATGTCATGCCAGGAGCAAAAGTTCTCCCAGTCTATTTATTCTCTTCACTGTTAAAATCTTCCAAATGAAATGTTCACGGTATGAAATGCAATGCTTCTACATCCCCCATAATAGTTTTCTCAGAAAAAGTGAAATTGTGTTTGTTTGTTGTAGGTCGTGGCGCTTGAAGTCAGGGACTGGGCACTGTGTTAGAGCTCCTTTTGCTCAAGACTAGCACTCTACCACTTTGTGCCAAAGCCCTAGTTCCACTTTTTTTTTTGGTGGTTAATTGGAGATTAGAATCTCCCAGACATTCCTGCCTGGGCTGGCTTTGAACCGTAATCCTCAGATCTCAGCCTCCTAAGTAGCTAGGATTACAGACATGAGCCCTGCTTAGGAGGAAGGGAATTTATCTTAAACGTTATGGGGAAAAGGAAGGTTCTGACTGTCCACAAATGTACAAGTAATGCCATATTTCTGACACTATTCTCATTGTACTTTCCAGGTCACTGAAAGCAGACTGGAAGGCTCTGAACTGTGTGCTCTACTAAGTGGAACTGTTTTGTTTACATGCACCGATGCTCCGTTCACAGAGAACCACAATAAAATCAAAGCAAGACAAATAAAGGATAGCTTCTTTATACCGTGGTTTTAAAACAATAAAGACAAGACCTCTCAGTTTCTAATGTACAATTTGTTTGATAAAATACTAAGCACTCTACTGCTCAGTAGGGTTTATCAGGTTTAGTGACCATGAAGGATAGCCATATCTAGTGATACTTTCTCCTTCTCTACTTAATGGAAGTATTTCATGTACTTCCATATGAATATATATATATATATATATATATATATATAGTAATAAGACACTATTCAATCATTGTGAGCCTCTCATGATGATTTCATATGTATATTTTTACAATAAACTTTATAATATGCATAATTATAATAGCTGTTTAATGAATAGAATCATCCTCCAGTTAAACATTTAATATAAATGTTATCCCAAAAGAGGAGTGCATGCAGGTAGTTGTAAAATAAATAGTTCATCTAAGGCTAAACATGAGAACATATTTGTATTCCTCAGCAACAACAGAGGCATAGTTAAGAGGGTCATCAACCAAGAGTGGCCATAGGCAAAAAGTGAAAGCAAAAATTGCTAAAGCAAAAGAGGACATTAAGTGGAAAAGCATCTGCCTGCCACAGGCAGAGCTCTGATTTTAAATTCCAAACCACCAATTTAACTTCTCAATACTGTTCTTTCTTTTCTAAATTTTATTAGGATATGTTAATTATACAGAGGGGTTTACTTGTCATTTTTATATAAGGCATATATTTGATCAAATCCATCCCTTCCTTTACTTTCTCATTTACTCTCTCCTCCTTTATTTGATAGTCTTTAATTGAGCTTCAAAATGCTATTTCCATATGTACTTATAATTCAACCCAATCATAATTCACCCCATTACTATATCCTTTTCCTCTCCCCCCTCATTCTCATTCCCCCAATAGTCCCCTTTTAATACTTGCGTTTTTATTATTGTTGTTGTTGCTGTTGCTGCTGCTGTTATTTAAGTAGTGATTTGAACATATGAGAGAAACTGCATTTGTAGCCTTCCATTTGATGTCCAGTAGACCCAGAGTACATCTGTGTTTCTCTAAAAAAGTTAATATATACTACAAACCCTGAGAGCTTTCCTTACCCGAGATACCTAGGTGCACTATCTAAAAACTTCAAGTGCAGAAGCTATGTTCTTCTATTCCAGTACTATAAATAGTAGAAGAATATTACTATATCCTTATGACAATGTCTGACACTTATTGAGTTCCTAATATATTTTACCCACAATAATTATTATTGGTAAATAAGACTATCTTTGATAGAATCAAGTACCCAGGTATAATCCTCAATTTTGCTTCATCTAATTTATCAAATGATATTTCCCATTACACCTTCTGCAATGAGCCATAACGCTTTGTTCATATCAATATGATATTAGTTATATATAAGTGAAATTTATGTCTGAAACTACCTAACAGAAGTTGGACGGCAAGGAGCATTCAATTCATTTGATAGTTCAATACCTTACACATTGCTTTCCACTAATACACATTTAACTAAGTTCTAGAATGAATAATCAAATGAAAACTAATAATCTTCAGCCGTATTTTTATAAATTTGACACATAGCATTGTCAATCACGACTTTAGCTTGTAGAGGTTCTTTCCTTGAAGATATTTTTGATCTTTTTATCACTAGGCCTGACTTACAGAGATTAGTCAATTGAAAGAACATCATGCCAACAGAAAAAGCTCAAGCTTCTAGATTTGTAACATTTGATTTTTTTCAACCTCTAAAAAAATCAATATGGTTGCCAAGGCAATCATTATGTGATCATGTCAAACTTTAGATCCTTACAAACATAAGTATCAAGTATTTAATAAAAATAAACTAAGCTTCAGAGACTGTAGTAAGTTAGCTCACTTTGTTTCTGAGGTTACATATGCTAGATAAACTGACTGAAAAGAGTGGATCATTCCACTCAAGGAATGTAACTGAGGGTTTCCAGCTTAGACATTGCTTTACATTTATCAGAGTTCTCTGGGAACTTCTGGATGAAATGTCTTCCATGTTCAATCAAACTGAATTTAACACACTTGAAAATAAGTAGTTCATTATTTTATTTTATTTTATTTTATTGGGGTCCAATCGTAGGGCCTGAACTCTGGACCTGGGCGCTGTCCCTCAGCTCTTCAGCTCAAGGCTAGCGCTCTACCACTTGAGCCACAGCACTACTTCTGGCTTTTTTCTTTTTGCTTATGTGGTGCTGAGGAATCGAACTCAGAGCCTCAGGCATGCAAGGCAAGCGCTCTACCACTGAGCCACCTTCCCAGCCCAAGTTCATTATTTTATAGTAATATATTTTATAGTATTATATTTGGAACAACTGAAGAATATATATCTAAGTAATACTTTATCTAGTCTTGGAGAAAATCTGCACATAAAGTATGACAAATAAAGTTGTTATTGTTTTCTTGGGCAAATAAGTATGGTTCTAACGATTCAGGATGTTTTTAAAAGATGTTTTTTAGGATAAAAACACAAAATTGAACCAATTTAAATTTTTTAGAGTAGTAATTGGCTCAGCCCTGTTCCTGAGATGTTCTGTCATTAGACTTACTAATGAAATACTTACTTAATGAAGGAATACGGATGGTGAACTTGTGGACACTGTACAACCCTACCTTCTACTTTTAGACTTGAATACTTTATGAACCCAGACAAGGTGTGTTAATGATAGATATGTTGAAAATCAATAAAAGATAGAAGGACTGGAAAATAATATTTCTCCAATAAAACTAACTGGGTTTAGCTGCTGATAAAAATTCACTACTTCAGCTTATATTTTCTATTCCCAACAATATTAATGAGACTTATCATTAATAGAATTCTTCTTGTTTGTGAAAAAACTATTTAATTGTGAACCATAATATATGAGTTTTTCCTATGCTTTCCTTGGATCCACTAACTATATCCAAAACAGAGAAATTAATATCACCATCATGTCATAGGGTCCAGACAATATAAACTACAAATTCTATACTGCAGTAAAAAAATGGTGCCTTATCTCCTTTGATTGTTAAACATTGTCATCTATCCTTTAAAAAAATAAAACAACAAAGTCAAAACTGTATCTAACATAGACTTAATACATTAATACAAATATTCATCTATGGGATATCTGTTCATTTTAATTTAATATCCTACTAATATAAAAATAGTAATTTTTAACCTTTTGAAGTAATCAACTTATTTTTGTCAGTTGCCTTTCTTGTTTTTAGAATTTTAGCTGTTAGCTATATGTTTTTCACTTTAATAGTTTCACATAAATATATAAATATTAATCAAATTAAAATAATCAAAATTAGCCAGGTGTCCTTGGCTCATCCCTCTAATCTTAGCTCTTTAGGATTCTGAGATCTGAGGATCACAGTTCAAATCCAGTCTGGGGCAGAAAAGGCCCCAGGAGACTCTTATCTCCCAATTAACCACTAAATAAACAGAAGTGAAGCTGTAGCTCAAACTGGTGGAGCTTTAGGCTTGAGTAAAAGAGCTCAGGGACAGCCCATGACCCTGAGTTCAAGCCCCATGACCAAAAAGAAAAATTAAAATTTGATTCAGTCAATATATAATTTTAATCTGGAAATTTAAATAGATTGAATAACTATATATCTGGGAAATTAACTATATTATATTACTCCAATGTAGTAACACCACATCTTAATTTTTGTTGCCTTGAATATAAAATTATTGAGTATTTCATAAAAGTTATGTATAAACTGTGATTATCCATATTCCTTTCTAATTACCAGATAATTAGTGATGGTTTATTAATCCTAAATCATTGTGTTATAATAGGACTGGGGGGAAATGGCCAGAGTAGAAGAATTCATTTTTCCTTGGTCCATCTAGCTACTTTCCTTATGGAACTAGTTGCCTGATATGGGCTTCAGATAGAACTAGGCTAGATTAATTCTGTGAAAACTCAAGCATCCTTACTTCTTATTTACTGAAGCAAGAACATTCAAACCTCATAATCACATATTCTTTATAAATAATCCTCAAAAGCCACACAACTGGTCTTCCAGTCTGCTATCTGGTAGTTATTTCAGGTCTTCTCCAAATCTAGAGATCTGTTAACTACATCAGCACATTTCTAGGACTGAATACTTATTTCTATGAAGAATAGAAATAGCTCACAAACTGTGTGATTCCTTTACCTGTAATATAGTAAGAATAGTATGAGCAATTTTGGGGGGGGTCTCGTCGTGGGACCTGAACTCTGGGCTTGGGCGCTGTCCCTCAGATCTTCAGCTCAAGGCTAGCGCTGCTCTACCACTTCAGCCACAGCGCCAGTTGCGGCTTTTTTCTTTTTGCTTACGTGGTGTTGAGGAATCGAACCAAGGGCCTCAGGCATGCAAGGCAAGCGCTCTACCACTGAGCCACCTTCCCAGGCCCAGTATGAACAATTTTGATAGCTTAATCTCATTCCAAAATCTCCCTGCAAAGACTTCTATAAGCAAGGTTCATCATATTCATGATAAAGTTCCTAATCTATAGTCATAGTTCCATTTTAGATGCAGAATATCCTCTCCTGGGCAGACTAGTGATCTCCTCCTCTTTGGTTATAAGACACTCATCTGGATGATCTAAAAATGTTTTTTATATGCTAGAACTCCTAAGCATGACCAAGTGACAAATTCTTACTAAAGTAAGGAGTAATCACATGTCAGTTACACCCATTGCTTTTGTTTTTATAAGGGAATCATTTATTAGAAGAATAAACACAGAGTCACTATCAACTACTTCTTAGAAAACTTCATTCTCTCTGTCAAAATATTGTAATATCTTAAGATGCCTGAATAATAAGTATAATCTAAAATTCAAGACAGCTTTGTGGAACAGATGACATGAGATAGTTGAGGGAAGAAGGGTAGAATTTTGACAGGTGAAGGTATTTTTAACAAAGACATTGTAGGCTATGGGAGCAGGGTGTTCAGAAAATGACAAGCGTGCAGTGTGGATGGAATACAGGCCACCTGGGTTGAGGAAGGAAATAAAATTACATAGGATTGTTAAAGCCTATCTAGCTAGATCTCTAACGAGTTTTAAGTCACAAAGTACTGTATTTGGACTTTTTGTTCAATAGTTATCAAAGGAAAAAGATTTCTGATATTTAAATGCATTTTAAGTATACTTACAATAAAGGAACCTCTTGAAATATTTAAATATTTTATTGAACACAAAGTCACAAAGATAGTGATAAAAAATTAAAGAGAGAGAAAGACACAGAGAGAAAAAGACAGAGAGAAAGAAGCACTTGTAGCACTATTGACCCTATCCAAGGTATAAAATCAGCCCAGATACCTCTGCATGGATGATGGTTCAAGAAAATGTGGTATATATATATATATGTGATAGAATTTTAATCATCCATTAGAAAGAAAGATATTGTACCATTTCTTTGTAAAGAAATGGAAAGGCATGGGAAAAAATTATGTTAAGTAAGTCAGGCCCAGAAAAACAAAAGATGCATATTTACTTTTATATGTGTATGCTAAATTTAGCTTATAAACATAAGTAAATATGTTGAGTGGCATGCAAGTGTACATAAGTCTATTACCTGAAATATGGTAGATTTAAGGGAGATCTCAAATTGTGCAGTTCCTTAGAAAGGTAAAGTGAAAGTTTAACAAAAGAAACACCAGGAAGTGAGTGCTGGAAAGAGGTGGGTTGGGGTCAAGAGGAAAGGGTTGAACAGATATGAATAGGAGAGGAGGAGGACAATGCCATCAGGAATCCAATGTAATCCTACACAATTAAGAAAGATGGGAGCAAGGATGGAGTGGGGGAGAGATGGGTGAGGATATTGAAAGGGGGTGACATTGATCAAGATGTATTGCATCTCCTAAACTGCTTTGTTAAATGTCAACTCCTTTGAACAACTACTTAGAGATTTTTTTTAAAAATCAAAACCAAATAAATAAAATAACAAAGATAGAGGTCCTTAAAAGTCAACATTTTAGTATCACAGAATTATTTTTACTTTTGTGTTTCTGTTATCCATGTGTTGTACTTCTCTCAGATTGCAGATTAACCTAAAACTCCTTCAATTTAAACCTTGTGCTCCTATACATTGTTACTCCATGTCCCTGAACAATTCTCTATGAGAGATAGGAGTTCCATTGTTTAGTAAAGGACCAGCCTCTGAGAGACTAGGTGCACTGTGAGATTTATTTAGGTGCCCATGCCATGCCATTTTGCCTCTTGTAATCTCTAAGCTTCTTGCCTTTACTTTAGCCTTTTCTTCTAACCTTTAAAAACTCGTGTTAATATTGTTAATCTCATTAGCTTGTCTATTCCTTTGGCTTTATTTGAAAGCCTGCTATTTTGTCTTATGATTATTTTGAACTCAAAGATGGGGAATGAGAAGTTCACTTCCCTGTGGGCTATCCCTCTGTTATTAGTTCCCATCAAACTCATTTGTGAGAAGAACCATGTGGAGCTGAATGGTAAACAGTTTAATTGGACAGACTTTTACTCACTGAGGTATTAAAATAGAAGCATGTTTTCTAATATCTGGAGCCTAGTGTTCTCCATCTAACTCCCTCCCTGGTGGGCAGTGGGAATTCAGTCCTCTCTGTCAGTCAATTAATAATATTAACAACAACATATGAACAGCCTGAACGATTCCAATTCCTTTTCTTTATTCCACTATTGTACAGATAAGCAACTTTGGGTTAAAGACAAGTTCAAGGTCAAACAGCTAATAAGTGACAAGAGGCAACGTTTAAGCCCTGGCTATCTAGTTTTAGAGACTATTCTTAAAAGATTATCGAGAGAAGACATTATATCAAGTTAAGCCAGGCACCAGTGGCTCACACCTGTAATCCTAGGCAAGACGCTGAGATCTGAGGGTCACGGTTCAAAGACAGCCCAGGGAAAAAATGTTTGTGAGATTCTTATCTCCGATTACCACAAGTAAACTGGAAATTGTAGCTCAAAGTGGTAGAGCACTAGCCGTGAAAAAAAAGCTCAGAGATAGCACCCAGGTCCTGAGTTCAAGTGTTATGACTGAAAAAAAAA
>NW_012267264.1:11757460-11778931 GCF_000151885.1 Dipodomys ordii
GTTTTTCCCCATCTCCTCCACAAGTTATACTGACATCAAATATAGTGAAAGCAGGGGTTATACTGTGGGGGAGGAACATACAAAGCAACAAAGAAATAATCTTACAAATGCGTTAGAAACACATGCATGAAAGAAGAAAAAAAACATTAAAATACATATCTAAGGGTTCCTCCTGCTTTTTACTTTGCTTTTGAGATAGTTTCTCACTAACTTTGCTAGATTTGCACCAGCTGGCCTCAAACTTACTGTCCTCATGACTCCACATCACAAGTGGTTGGGATTAGAGGCTTGAAGCACCTAATTGTGCAGACTGTTTTTGATAGTTAAAATAGCTTTGTCTTATGAAGGCACCACAAACACAAAGTCAGTGAATGCCAAATCTTTGATCATCAAGGAAATTCAAATTCCTTAGAAAAAAACTAAGCCACTGGGCCTGACATCTTTGTAACAGAAGATCCTGTTTAATACATATATCTGATTACAGATAGATTACTTCATGTCTGCTGTTCATACTGATTAACAATATGGGACTCATCGGTAGCATCACTCTTGATGTTCATGCTTGAGTAATCACAATATTAATTTTCTCCATTAGTTATATTTGCATTGTTCTTGTCTTAAGACACACAAAACAATTCTCAGCAGTTTTTGGAGACTATCATAAACAAAAATAGTGCAAAGGACACCTGGGAAATAATGCTGACTCATGAAAGAGATGTATAGCCTCATCATGGATCTGCTGGGGATGTGTTCTTAGGGCAACTTTAACTTCCCTATGTTCCACACATGCACACATCTGGGAATCGCTGCCAAAGACCTCAGTACTGACAGATGCATTTTGTCATGTAGGAAACTGCAACGATTTGGAATCTGAGGCATAATGAGGGGTACTTGTGTGTTCTTTTCCAGGAAAATATGTACTTATCATGAGATCCTCAGAGTCTATGATTTCTTACCCCTAAGGTAAAAGCCAAGACCCAGAATAAATTAAAATTCAACGCTAACTAGCCAAGAAAACAGACTATCAAGACTTACCTGGACAGCACCATATTTCCTTTGTGGGTGTCTATGGTATTTTGGTGAAAGCCACAGTTTGCACTAAGGACTGAAGATCTATGCACAGCTACCAAGCAAATAAACCCTGAAACTCATTGAAGAACTAACCTCAAGTTTTGAATCCTAATGAACAGAAGACCTAGTATCATCATGTCACCAACTGACCTCAAACTTCCATCCACATGACATCTCCACTCATCACAGTGATAATCTGAGAGAAAACAGTATTGCCAATGTTGTACAGCAACAGCTCTGTGAATAAACGTGGAGAAGATTTTCCTCAGATGCCAGGACAGGAATGTGTTTTCATTGGACCAGCTGGCTTCATTTCATCTTAGGAGCATTGTAAATATTGCAATGATTGTTTCCCTGTTTAGTGTTCTCCAAAAGGAAGCTTAGCCAAATGTATGATCTAACACCAGCATATATACATATGTACAATACTCTTTTTATGTTTCCAAATATTGTTTTCTGCTGTTTTAATGTTCTCACCTTTCTTCAATATTTAATGTCTTATTTTACTGTACTTCATCATTCTTTTACAAGTATGTACATAGAAAACAAATGCTGAATGTATCATCTTATCTGCAATCTGCATGTAAATTCCAATGGGAAAATGAGAAGTCTGAGTAAAACATGTGGTTGCTGATAACTTCTGCCCAAATAAAAGGGCTACATATATTTTGCGCCAAGATCACAATCTGATTCTATGGCTTAACTTCTCAAAGTGTGGTCCCTAGATGCAAGTCAGTATAGGCTAGGACCTTAGTAGAAGTGCAGATTCTTAGACACCACCTCACACTTACAAAATCAGAAACTGAGGGAGGCACCCAGTAATCTGAGATTCAACCACCATCCAGGTGGTTGGAATGTACACTCTATACTTCCTTAGAGAAAACAAGTAAACTTGTGTGTCATTTATATTTATCTATGTCCTAAAGTCGTTTCAAACTTAAAAGTACCCAAATCTTGACTGAACATTAAAAATTACCTAAAATTTACCTAAAAATCATGATGCATAGGCTATACTGTAGAATCATTAGATGAGGAAGTTTGCACTAATTATCAAGAATTATGAATACCTCAGGTGTTCTTCTGATGGGCAGTGAATCATGAAAATCAATATTCTGATTCTAAGCCTAGATTCCCAGATCTCATCATAATACTCATGACTATTTCTAGGCTCTTGGAGAACTTCAAGCTGTCTTCTTCCAAATCACTAAGTATTTTTAGTGTGATCTGCAGAAGTTAGTAATCTAACTTGTGTATAATGACATATGTACATTATATATGTACATATACATTCTTGTGTATCTTAACATGAACATTGCATATAGCAACATATACTAGTATATCATAAATTTAAATGTTTAAAATACTAGTCTGTAAAAGTATTAGAAGAAAAGATAGTGGAAATTTTTGCACAAATTATAAGTGAAAAAAGGCCTAAAGTAAGTATGGCATAAACCCAGAGGGCAAGAGTAGGAAGATGGAAAAATCTTACAACATAAAAATTGGTGCAAGATAACATGATAACATTTGAGCAAGCAGCTGAAAGTTTATGCTTCTTTGATTTAACCATTTAAGTATGAGAACTGAACATTAGGTCTTAATTGATAAAGAAATAAAGGTAGTCCAAGACATCTGTGTTAATTTCTTGATCTTTCTGTAGCTCACTTTTAAGGAAACATTATAATGAGAATAATTCTGAACTTGTTTTTTTTTTCCATCCAAAAGTCAATGAAAATATTTCAACAGTAGAAAAAAGAGGTGTGAGAACTAAGGACAAAAACTACTACCCTGCCTCTTATCCAGCGTTCCACTAGGAAGAGTGTTTTACTGTATTCCCTTCTGGCACAACAGCAGCCAGCTCCTTATGAAGGAACTAAGGCAATTCTATCAACTTTCCAACTCCTACAGAGTAACAGGGACGGTGAAATTACCTGAAAACATGGAGTTGCAAAACACCAGCTAGATATTGGCAAGCCTGAGGGAGTCTCATGGTTGTAATAACAGCAAGCACCAGAAGATGGCAGTATGGACTACTGCACTGTGGGGGAATGCAGCCATTTTAGTGAGGCCAACTACCTGTGGGTTGAATCGCCCTCTCTTTGTCAATCACATTCTCCCAACAGTGTGACCATTCAAATGGCCCCCAGAGTTTGCAAGCCTCCTCAGTAAGTAGAGAAAAAGGAAATCCTGACTTGACATAATTGACACTTGAAATGATTAGACTGATGTGGTAGTTACTAAAAATTCACCCAGTTAATGGGTGGAATAGGATGGGAGGGGAGTGGATATTGGAAATTGAGATATTAAAAAGCAAGGCAGACATTTCTGTATGCACAGTCCAAGGAGGTCTGGCAGGTGCTTGGCTGGAAGCAGTCCTTGGCATCATGTATGTGATACTCTTTTGTAGATATGTAGTTACAAGAGCTGTAATGTCATGGAAGCTTCTATTCTGGTTTTGAAGAATTTATGGTCAGGAGCCCTTCAGCCAAAGCTAAGCATGCAGTGAAGATCCCAGGATCGTGGAACATCTGAGGAAAGCCCCTGGAGGTGGGCACAGCCAGTTTAAAGAGAAGTGATGTGGGCTACAACTGACAAGGTTACAGGGATTGGGCCCAAATGCTTGAGCATGCACATGGTGTCTCCATGTGCCCGATGTTGGTCAAAGAGCAATGAGATTTAACGTTTACCGTATTGAGATTTGGTCTTGCTGTATGCCTATTCGTTGTCTCTGCCTTTTCTCTCTTTAGAACACTTCCTTTGCACCATTTTACATGGGGAGTATGTGACTTTTTCTTAATTTACATTTTTATTTTAAGAGTGCTTATAGCTATTGCCCTGGAATTCAGAAGTCTTTGAACTTGGATTTCTGGAACTGTTAAAATGATAGGAACGATTGGAGATGGATGAAGTTCATTTCTGAAGATGGATGAAGTTCATTTTGAATCGTGAGATAGATGTGAGCTTTTGGAAGTCAGTGGTAGAATGTTATGATTTGAATATAAAGTACCTCCCCAAATGGCACATGTATTAATGGCTTGGTCTCCAGCCAGGGGCACTGTGTTGTGAGGTTCTGAAAACTTTAGGTGGTTGTACCTAGCTGAAGGAAGAGCCCCCTTTCCCTATCTACCCTAAAGGTTGTAGCCTCTACCATGTGCCCTTGTCTCACACTCCCCTGGTGTTCTTTGTATTTTAATGTCTGCTACCTCTTGACCATTTGCTGGATCCATTTTTACATCCCATGCACACTGTGACCCACCTAGAAGCACATTCTTAAGGACTTCATTGTATTTCCACATAGGTAATGATAATATTTGTAGATATGTTCTATAAACTAAATCTTTTACTAGTACCATATCAAGCCCAAATAGCACTCCTGTTGTCCAAACTTCAATGCCCAGCATACTACACATACATCATCTCCCATAGGTGTCTTGTAGGCATTATAAAGTTAAGGTGTTTTGAAATGATCAGTATCTGGGAAGGAAAGAGTGACCTAAGAAGGTAATAGTGACACTTGCCAAGACAGAGAAGACTAAAATTAAAAAAAAAAAAAAGTTGGAAGATGTCTGAGGGTGACTGAGGATATTTGGGAGGTATCTGTAAGTCTCTGTTAAATTATCTTATCTTTATGATGCTATTCTTATTCTTGATAACCTTGAGAAGTGTAAGAGACTTAGAATAATATTTCAAATAGAATGAGATTCTCTGCTATCAAGAAGGGAAATTTCCAGAACCAGAACACTATAGGGTAGGAAACATGGAGAAAAATATGAATGCAACTTAAGAAAAGGGGACCCTAAAATGCATGGAGGAAGTTTATTCCTTAAGTTCTATTAGCTTATGATTCTTAGGAGAATATGAAAGTTATATCAGGGTCTATGATATATGTATGGATTTGTATCCAAGTCAAGGAGTTGCACATTGTTTCCTTTTTTGGGGGGGGTCCAGTCGTGGGGTCTGAACTCTGGGCCTGGGTGCTGTCCCTCAGCTCTTCAGCTCAAGGCTAGCTCTCTACCACTTGAGCCACAGCACCACTTCCGGCTTTTTTCTTATGTGATGCTGAGGAATCGAACCCAGGGCCTTGAGCATGCAAGTCAAGTGCTCTACCACTGAGCTACCTTCCCAGCCCACATTGTTTTCTTTTATTTATTTATTTGTTTGTTTTTGACAGTCCTGACACTTAAACTCAAGGCTTGAGCTGTTTTTGCTCAAGGCTATCATCTACCACTTGAGCCACAGCACCACTTCTGGCTTTTTCTGTGTATGCAGTACCGAGGAATCGAACCCAGGGTTTCATGCATGCTAGGCAAGCACTCTATCACTAAGCCACATCCCGGCCCTTATTTTTAACTTGGAATCTTCCATTTTCAAAGAATCCAGTTTTGGTATCTACAAATTCAAATACAAATGATTATACCCATTAGAGATAACCAGAAAGGACCTCAGAAATTCTGGAGGTCACTCTGAGTGTGTTTGTTGACATTGCGCACCAAATATTGGGCCATAAGGTGTTCAGGTTACTCATTCATTATTTCTGGGTGTTCCCATGAGAATATTCAGTAGGTCAATATTTGGGTCAGTGGAGTCAGTAAAATAAATTTTCTATTCCCACTGTGGGAAGACATCACTCAATCTATTGACCATCTGAATAGAACAAAATGTAGGAGGAGGAGAAACTCTCCTCTTCTTTTTCTCACTTTCCATTCTGGGAGTCACATCTCATCTTCTTTTGCCCTTGAATATTGCCTTTCCTGCGAAGACCTTCAGATAGGAATTTTCATGAATTTATTCTGCCAGCTTCCCTGGTTCTCCAGCTCACCTTGTTTTCCAGCTCACCAGTTGAACTATATTGCACTACAAGGGTGGTCCTTCACAAGTGCATCGCCCAGTGACATGGTAACATCGTTGTCTACGCACACTCTGTGATGTTCACAACCACGAAATGACTGAATGCATTGCTCAAAATGTATCACTGCCCTGCAGTAGCCTGTGACTACACACATAAATCATATGGTTTCTTGTTCTCTGGGAAGCTCTGAATAGTGTCATGGACAAACTAAACCATCTCTCTTCTAGAGTTCTCTTTGAACATTTGTTTTTACCCAGCTGGGTGATGCATCTTTATTCTTGTGTTGCACTTTATGTGGTTGTTTCAGTGCTTGAGACGCTTGCTATGACTGACGGTTTTAAGACCTTTGTGTTCTTTATGTGTTCCTGGGACACAGAGAGTTGCCTTAAGGCCATGACTAGGTGTAGATGTTCCACATCATTTGAAGCATATTAAATTTTAGTAGGCACATTATGGCTTATTAAAAGATTATTTTTACCATAAAAATTTAAAGGTGTTTATAATATTTTCTGAAATTTGGCCACGGGCCAATGTTTTATGATTGGCTCTGATTTCTCCATTGCCTTTGCCTCAAAATGCACACCCAGGAATTCCTTTGAGGTGAAATAATCGAATTCACAAATTATCTTCAATGGTCATGAAATGTTAATGGACGAGAGACTTGCTCATTAACAGCTTTGAAGCAAACAATGTTCGCTTTTGAGCCGTTTAAGCATGGATAAGTTTTTATTTTTCAGGATCATTCTCATTTTATATTTTGGATCTAATGATTTTTTTTCCTATTTGCAAATACTGTGGATTGATTTTGCGGAGCATAAAGCTTTAAGTGTTAAGCCTGTGGTAAACCATGGGTTGATAGTAGATTGTCAATTAGTGTTCACCACTATGTGTCACCGAAGATGCAGATTGTCAGTTAGCATTTGTCATTACATGGGTAACTTGAGATTATGGATATGTCATTGAGTATGAGTTGAAATATTAGAAGAACTAATGGTACCATTTCAGTGGTGTCACTGAACTATTCTGCACATTGTAGTGGTTGGCTTATGTCAGTCACAATGTTTGCAAATTGAAATTGAAAAAGAAGCATTTCTAGCATTGGGGGAGGGGTCAGGGGAGTGGCTAAGTTGTACTTGAACAAGATACCAGACTGAACTTTCTCATGTCTCTTTAGTCAATCATATTCTGAAGCAATTCTATTAGTCCCTAAAGAGGGACTTTCCAGAGGTTCACTTCCAGATCCAAAGGTTCTCTGCTGGGTCACTATCTGCCCAGGAAACCGCCCTGTGTCCAAAGCCGCACTCTTATTTCTAGGCAGTCTGGGAATACACTGAAGACAAATATCAATTTAATTCACAAAACTTCTAGACTTTCTGCATGAGATTGTTCTTTTTTTTAAGACAGGGCCTCACTATGTACCCAGATGGCACTAAGAAGGCCGGAGATATGTGGAACCCGAAACCACACTTCAGCAAAAGTAGAAGAGGAGAGTATTGCAGGAAAGCTCTTATATTAGAGAGATCAAGGAACACGTTTGGCTTTTGTTCGTTTATTGAACAATAAATGAGATTTTATTTTAAGGTAAATACTGTATCAAAATATCATGTAATAAGAACAATAATTCAAAATGGTTAGTTTATGAAGTACTTTCACATATATTATCTCTTTGCATTTCCATACACAGTATATTTTATTACTGATTAGGTAGGAATCAATAATAAAATATATCAAAGCACAAGAGAGAAATTGATACCTGATAGTTAATTCAACATTTATTCATCAAATGTTGTGAACTTATTAGATCAGCTTATAAGATAGACTTTGTGATGTAGCTTTGAACAAAATAGAATACACAAAAGGGTGTAGGTCTTTTACTTTCTAACAAATATTACAGCTCAAAGGTCATAATGTACCACACAGAGCTGGGACAGTTATTTAGGGGGCAGTGGTAAATTTCTTTTAAAATCTTAATTATTCAGTTTTTTTCAAAACAACCCATTAAGTATATACACAGTGTGGTACAAAAGGCCCACTTTTTAAAATTCCTGCAAATGTTTGCTGAGTTTGAAGGCATATCACACTCAAGAGGGCCTTATAAATAAACAATAGGTGTGATATAAGGAGTCTTTATTATGAACTTCTCAAAAATCTTGCCTATGATCTGGAAGTTTTTTGCTAGCAATAATGCTTTCCAATAAGTTATTTTTTTTAAAGAAGCATGGAAATCTCATATTGTTAATGCCCATCCTAATGTCTAGCCACTGGCATTGTCCTGCAATTTTATTAGTACAATCATTAGATCATATAATCTTCCAGGTATCTCATATCCTCTAGTTTATTTTCATGAATAAAATACATTTTGCAACTTGTTTACCAAGAAGGTTGCTAAATTAGCATCTTTTCAAATAATATGGCAAAAAAAGAAATATCACTGTATTTAAAGCATACATTTCATCCTTTTACTCTCTTTCTTGATGAACTTATTACTGTCTTGAAGAATCTATGGATTTCACATACACACAAACACAAAAAATTGTAGCATGCTTATCTATGAACAAGTGAGATAACATTAGTGCTTGGTTGACTTATCAATATGTGTGACAGTGAAAAGATTTATGTACAGGCCTTTCTGATAGGACATATGTAATATCGATTTTTATGGCTAGATTCAAGGTAACTGGATTTGAATGTATAATCTCATGTCAGAACCACTGGCCTTCTCAAATACCGACTTGCACTGCACCTCCTCAAATACTGTGCTTACATTCTGGATAAAATCCATAATTTGAATTGCTTTCCCCTTCAAAATGACCCCAATGGTTTTTCTTTTCCCTACTGGAATTTACACTGTCTGCGGAACATTGTTCTTTTTTAAGAAGTGACCTTCATTGTTGCCATGGGGCTCAATCATTCTGAAAGAAACTTTAGTTTCACAGAGCAGTTTTTATATAATGTCTGTTCTGATATTTCATAATGTTAAACTAGAGCTTCAGAAAAAGTTTCATGTAAAGCCGGTATAGACTGCAGTCATAAGTATAGGTGCAGATGAGTCACTAATTCTCATTCAAAAAACATAAAATCAAAGGCAAAGCCATAAGACAGACTCCTCTGAAGCAAGATTGAGCTAGGCTAATGGTTTTTAATGTAGTGACTCTTCCTCCGAAGGCGTTTTGGAAAAGCCTGGGCATTCTCAGCATTGTCACACTGAGATTGGACATCACCCTTCATGACAAAAGCCTGAAAATACTGCATGGTTTACAGCCCACAGACCTTGCCCGTCACTTTTCAATGTCCTACTGGTCACAGTGCTGTTGTTATTTGTTTTTGAAGTTTAGGTTTTGAATTAAAGTTTTAATCACATTTCACAGTATAAATAAAAAAGTTTTGCACAGTTTTCCTCAAGTAAACTTTGTAGACATGCCTATACTTTGCAAATTGTGGAAGACTTGACTTTGCTTGAACTTGACTTGCTTACAAATGTCCCTGACAATGTCACTGAAGTAGGGAGAGGAAATACTCGCCCATACAATCCATACCAGCACTCATCTGGATATGGAGCTGTATTACTTACAGGATTCCTAAGTGCAAACATTTCACTACTTCATTTTATTTTCTTGTGTAGTTACATTATATATTATATAATATACTTTTATTATATATTATTGTGTAGTTACATATTGAAATGCATAATATTTCAATGAACTTTGTTTCATTCATTTTTATTTTAATCTAAGGTCATATAATGGTTTTAACAGCTTTATTGTACAGTTGATATACAGAGGACTAGGAATTTATTGGGTACAATTTTGTGAGCTTATCCCTATTCAAACACCCATGAATAATTACCACCATGACAATGATTTTTTATTATGTGTGATATAATAACTAAAATGCTGTCTTATAATGAAAAAGAGGGCAATGAAAAAGATTTGTTGAAGTTATTGGTTGACAGTAGAAATTAACTTCTGACTAACTTCTGATTTCTGAAACATGAAAGAAGAGAAATATATATTATCTCTTCAAAGGACTTCTGTCATGTCAAACTGCACAAATGACAATGACTTCTGCAGTCAACCATTTTTTGAAACAATGACTTACATTGCAGAGATAGAGACAAGTATACCCCACACTGTAGCCACAGTGTGAATATAACACAAACATCTAGTCCGTGGCAGTCCTTACCAAGTTCCTCCTGCATTGAGCTTATAGCCAGGAAGAAAGGGTTATTCTGATAGAGAGACTAAACAAATCAGAAGCAAAACTGAGCTCTCTTCATTCAGTTCAATACTATTCCCTGAACTGTACCTGTCACCTCTAGCCTGATGGCTCCATTGCCTCTAACAAGCCTAAAAGGAAGCCTTTCTTTGTGAAATTTCTTTTCTCCAATAAATTTCTATTGTTATGGGGAAAAGAGTCCACCACTCAGAGACAGCCTCATGTAAAAAGTGGACTTTACTGGGGAAGTAGAAGCTGACCAGCCAGGGACGCAGTACAGACTCAGGAGCTAAACCTGGGACCCACATGAGTAAGGTAATGAGTAATTGTTACCCCTCCTTTGTTTTTCACCTACTATTCCTTCCCTCATCATCTTATATGGTAATTGCACATAGCTTTTGACCTTTTCTGCTTTTCTGGTAAGATTATCCTAGATGTATACTAGTTATTGCAAATAAGGAAAACCATGTTTCTTTGCGTTTAATTTGCTTCACTTAAAATAATTTTTTCCAAGTCTTTCCATTTCTGGAGGTATATACTTCCATTATATATATATATATATATATATATATATATATATATATATATACATATACACAATATATATATATTTATATTCATTTTCTTGATCCATTCATCTACTGAGGGGCATCTGGGTTGGTTCTATATCTTAGCTATTATGCATAATGCTGCAATAAACATAATTGTGCTGGTAGCTTTAGTATGGCCTTGTTTGGGAGCATTTGTTACCCCCTCCTTCGTTGTGCTCCTATTATCCCTTCCCTCCCCAATCTCCCTCACTTCTCCCACCCTAACGTTGTAAAGTTCATTTCCAACATAGGGTCTTGTGAGTATCACCATTGCAATGGGGCATCCTGTGTCCTTGTTTCAGCATTTTGTTATCCCCTACCCCTCTCCAAATTAGATAAATGTATATACAAGTTGCAAATGGCAGTTAAGGATGAGGTCTGAAGGGCCTGAAGTACTGCCCACAGCAATTTTTCTCATGTCTTTGGGGATCAATTATAAGACCATATCATTATACACCATGTCTTAGAATTGTCAAATACTACCAGTAATATACATGTAAAATCTTCAAAGGGCTAAAACATATCTTTTACTTCTATTGATATAATTAGAATGATACATTAATACATATAAATAATTTCCTTAGTTGCATTTGTCTTATTTTCCATTATAAAAAAAAAGAAACAGGGGCTGGGAAGGTGGCTCAGTGGTAGAGTGCTTGCCTTGCATGTATGAGGCACTGGATTCGATTCCTTAGCACCACAAAAGCAGAAAAAGCCAGAAGTGGCACTGTTGCTCAAGTGGTAGAGCACTAGCTTTGAGATAAAGAGCTGAGGGACAGTCCCCAGGTCCAGAGTTCAGGCCCCACAACCAGCAAAAATAAAAAAAGAAAGAAAGATAGAAACATAGCTGGCTTCTGGTGGCTTTCATGTCTAATCCTGGCTCTTCAAGAAGTTGAAATCTGCAGGATGGAGGTTTGAAGTCAGCTCAGGGGTTAAAAAAATGTCTATGAGACTCCATCTCCAATTAACCAGAAAAAAATAAAAGTCTAAATGCGTGGCTTAAGTAATAGAGTACCAGTCATGAGTAAGAAAATCCAGAGTGCCAGACCCTGAATTCAAGGCATCATGCCTATATGAAAGTAAAAAAGAAACAAAAATTAAGGCTATAAAAACTGTCAAGTGATCCCCAAAGGGCAACTTGATGCTTTGTTCTAAATATCACATTTCTAAGTAGTTTGTACATGTCCATCATTCAAACAATTGATTAGAAACTCACTCCACCACTGCTAGGCATCTGTATTATTTCCTCACAACTGAGGACATAAATATATCAGTAGGATATCAGTAGGTCATCAGTCTTTATGATTATTTGTATTCATCATTTGAATAGGATAATGTTCACTACACATATCATATGGAAAAATTCATCACAATGTTACTTTAAAATAAAAAGAACACATATCATGAAATCTCTATAAGACAAAGGAGGAAAATTATATTAAAAAGAATGTGTTGGGGGAAGAAATATATGGGAAAAAATTAACTTGATAAAGGCCAGGAGACACTGTAATAGTACTTACAACTGTCTTTGTTTGCTTATCGTGCTTGATAGTCAAATGAGCAGCGGAGTAGAGAAAGGCACAGAATGTTAAAGGATCACAGTTATGTCAGCTCAGCAATTTGTCTGACTTTTCTGCCTCTGCTAGAAAGCTGGTTTAACACTGTGTAAGCTGGTATTCTCCAGAGTTAAAGATAAACTTCAGAAATCATGTGATTCTTCTTACTCTGAGATAAATTATGTTTTCAGTTAATTTTCCCTGTTGGAATGACAACTCATGCATCTATATGACATTAAAATTCAAGTTACATGGAAAGGTATCTAGCCGTCTGTAAGAATGTCCAGAGACTGAGGCATCTTATCCAGTGTCTTTAAGACAAACTAGTTGGTCAAACAATTTAGTTTATTGCAAATAAGAATAAAATAATTCCATCAGTCCATATCCTCTCCTCTTGTACCAAGTTTTTGTTTACCAAAAATCTGCAAGTAGCTTCAAAGCTGATGTGCAGGCATTATCAAAAACATGTCAAATCATTTTCTCTGGATATAGCACCTGGGGCATCAGTAAATTTTAAAACTTCCCAGTTGATTCTAAAAATGTAAACAGACTTGAGAGTAATTGCTTTACAGGTGTTAGGCATGGACCAGCTGAATACCAAAATTTGTGAAATGATAGAGCATTTTGAGTGGCTTAGATATTGAGTCAAGACTATATGTATTACAACAAATTAATGCTGTATAAGGATACTGAATCAAAAACCAAAAACCTACCAAGAAGTATATAAGACAATGACTTCCTCAATAAATTCTACCAAATATTTAAAGAAGAATTAGTGTTGACCCTTCTTAAAAACTCCTTCCCCCAAAATGGATAGAATGGAAGCTTCTGAACTCATTTGACAAAACCAGCATTATTGTGCTACTGAATCCAGTCAAGAATACTACAAGGACAAAAGCTATAGGCCAATATTCCTCATTTACACCATTACAAAAATATAGTAATTGCGGGGCACCAGTGGCTCACACCTGTAATCCTAACTACTCAGGAGGCTGAGATCTGAAAATCGCAGTTCAAAGCCAGCCCATGCAGAAAAGTCTGTGAGACTCTTATCTCCAATAAATAAAGAACTGGAAGTGGTGCTGTGGCTCAAGCGATAGAGAAGTCGCCTTGAGCTGAAGAGTTGAGGGACAGCTCCCAGGCCCCGAGTTCAAGCCCCACAACTGACAAAAAATAAAAAAATTATATATATATATATATATATTACTATATATATATAGATAATATATATATCTATATATATTACTATATATAGATATATAGATATATAGATATATAGATATAGTAATGGTACTCACTGGACACTATGTTGAAAATGAGCTATAAAACTCATGAGTGGAAAAAACAAATGCTTAAATAGGGATACAGGTTGACCCATTGTAGCAATGAGATGTATAAGACACACTATGTTGAAAAACAAACTTTACAATTTAGGCAGGGAGGGGAGAGTGAGGGGAAATGTAGTTGTGGAGGTGGGAGGGGAGGAAGGTAGGGGAAAAACAAAGGAAGAGGTAATAATGCTTGATAGGAAATGTACTCATGACCTTGCTCATGTAACTGAAACCCCTCTGTACAGTATTTTTACAATTAAAAATGTATTAAAAATTTAAAAAAACACTTCTCCTGAAAAAAAAGAAACATGAGTGGGATGGGAAGGAAAAACTTGGAGACAACAAAGGAAGAGGTGACATTATCCAAAAGGAAGTGTACTCTGCCTGTTTTACATAACTGTATCCCCTTTTTAGCATTTTCAGATAAAAACAATAAAATTCAAAAAAAATCTTCTACCAAAAGCAAATGGATCACACACCAGAAATCAAGTAGATTTTATTCTATGTCTATAAGGATGGCTCAACCTATGAAATTCAATAATTCAATAAATGTGATGAACTATGTTAAAAAATGAAAAGTAAAACTCATATGATCCATATTATATATATATATATATATATATATATATATGTTCCATCATACCCACTGGAAAAAAGCTGAGTTGTTCCTCTCAGAGTGAGAAGAATACAAAATGCTCATCTTACCACTGCTATTGGCTCTAACACTGCAATTTTATATGAGAACAATAAAAAACCTCCGTGAAAATGTGACTTTGGACATAGTTCTGCAGGTATAAGGAAGCAAAGAAGAAATACCTACTCTTCTACTAGGTATTTCAAATCTAGAGGAAATGGCAAATGTGCAAACAGGCAGAAGAGTACTTAGTGTATCAGATCAGTATTGAGAAGTAAGAAGTCTGGTGTAATGCAAATAAATAAATCCCCTGTTATCACTGTATTCAACTTTGGTACCCTGAGTGTTGTATATGTGTTTATCTGAACTTGGAAAAGAAAGGGAACAGCAAAATGGTGAGACAAAGGACAAAGTGGGAATTTATGCAACAGTGATACTCATAAGACAATATGTTGGAAATAATCTGTTCAACTTGAGGGTGAGATTCGGGGAGAGGGAGGAAGGGAGAGAGAAAAGTGGTGGAGCAGGTAACAAGTTAGACAAGAAGAGTAATCATTACTTACTTATGTAACTGTAACCCCTCTGTCCATCACCTTGACAATAAAATTAAAATAAAAAAGAAACATAAAAAATTTAAACATGGGGGTATGAGGTAGGCAAGCAGACGAATGTGCTTTTAAAATACACTTATATGGAATAAAATCAATCCTCTTTTCTGTACTCTGTGGCTTGACCTTGCTAATAGGCATATGAAAAAGATTCTTAATTTTAGCTGGACCAAGTCTTAATAGAAGAACTGTATATTATTTAGGGGCCTTAACCATCAAAAACATCTTTGATGGTTAAGAGAGCATTTGTAGCCCAGCAGGAGGCCACCATCTGAAAAAAATCTAGAAAGATGGATGACTCTGTAGGAGGGATCACTCAAGAGGAATAGCAGTAGTATTGCATTAGGCAGCCGCTGTCAGATTAGATTCAGAGGAAAAGAGGATGAAGGACCAGTCTCTTTCTCCTGTCATGCTTCAGGCCCAATTTCTCTAGAAGTCGGTAAACAAGGATGCCTGGTACCTTAATTCAATTAAATAATTCAGTTCAAATAAACTCCAAGACAATTTAGGTGATTTTAATCTATTTTCCCAAAGAGGGAATGTGTATGCATACATAGACCATTCATTTATGTTTAATTCTACATTTACCTCTGCATCTCTGATACTCTTTTGAGGGTTTGAAAAAATTGCTGTGTTTTTCAAGTGACATCACTTGTTCATCTTGTGTGGGTGTTTGTATGTGAGCTGTACTTGGGGCTTGAACTCTAGATTCATGTTCAGCTTTTTACTCATGGATGATGCTCTACTACTTGAGCACCACTCCACTGACAGCCTTTTGCTGGTTAATTAAAAAGAAGAGTCTCTTGGATTTTTTACCAGACTGGCTTTGAACAGTGATTCTTCTATCTCAGCTTTCTGAGTAGCTAAGCATATAGATATGCCCCGTCTACTTGTTGGTCCTAACTTCAGGCCTCAAGTCATTTTTGAATAGTCAACTATGTACAACTGTACCATGCTCTTGTGATAAGAAGACAGAATTTGTCTCTGCTAAGCAGATATCTCTGCACATTTCCAAATCAGTAGGTTCAAGTCTGCTGTGTTACCTAGGCTGAACATGGAACTTAGGGTCATAATTGCACTTTGAAAGGTCTCATTTGGAGGGTATGGGAAATCAGAGATGATGTCAATGTACAGCTGACATATTCACTAAGGAGGTTTTAAGCTGATAGGGATTTTAAGTAGATGATATTATTATACCTTAGATACTCATACGGATGTTACATGGAATTATTCTCCAATAAGAGAATTTCTCTTTGTAAATTAAAGATTGTGTAGGATGAGTAAAAAAGATAATTTACTTTTCTGACATTAGAGAATAACTCAGCTGAGAATACTCCCCCACATCAAGCAACAGAGCCAATACAACTGACACACATTGCAGAAGGAAAGCACACTTATGGGGCTATATTGCTTTAAGCAATGGACCTTCCAATTCCAGGGTAAATTCACTCAAAGGCAAAAGAAAAAGTAGCTAAAAGAAATGGAAGCAAATGACACTTAAAAACGATCACTCTTCTTCTAATATCAAGATATCCAACTTTAAAGAATTCAAAGACCAGCTGAATTAAAAGGAACTTTGACTATAAAAAGATCATAACCATCCCCCAAAAGAGAGTTGGAGGGGGAAAAAAAAGAATGTTACTAATCACTCAATACCACCATTTATCATTTCACTAAGGAAAACATTGCAGTTAGTAGGTATTGAATAACTGGTTAATCTGTTTCAAACCTTGTTGTATTAGCTTAAATCCCAGCCTCAGAGCAACAGAAGCTGGGCTAGGGAGTCAGATGGCATGGAATATACTAAGGGAGGGCACTGAGGACACTTCTGTAACTAAATGAAGGCTGAGAGATGAAGAGAGCCCTACAAGCATATGATGGCCAGTATGTTTAAACTTGACTTCATCTAAAAGGGGACTGGACAACACTGGAGATTTGACCTTGAACTCCAGGAAAAGGCATTGGACCTTGCATTCATTATTAGATCAATAAAATCTGGGGGTAGGCAGCAGGTATAACTTGTTATCTGAAGCAACCCTGGGGCAGATATAAGCCATTCACAGTAGGACTGGTCAAATTGGGGAATTGTGTGCCACAGTATGCATACATAGTCATGGGATTATCAGCAGAGCATTCACAACATCTTTATGGACTCAAAATTCACATCTTCAAATTTCACATATTTTTCCAAGTATGCCATGGTGGTTCACAGTATATCTTTTGTCGTTGTTATTCACTTGTATACTTCCTTCCTTCTTACCCTAATAAGAATCAAGGTTAAAACAAATTTACTTCCTCCTGGTGCTTTGTTTCTCCAACTGCTAAGATTTTGTGAGTGCTTCTCGGTGTCCCTCCTTGTAAGGGATCAGAGCATTGTTTTGGCATGCTGTACTATTTGATGCCCTTGCATGACTATGGATGAGAGAATTAACTTTCTCAGCCTAGGCATGGGATCTAATATTTCTTTCCTTCAAAGAAGACATCCAGCCAGGTGCTGGTGGCTCACACCTGTAATACTAGCTTCTCAGGTGGCTGACATCTGAGGATCACAGTTCAAAGCCAGCCAGGGCAGGAAAAGTCTGAGACTCTTCTCTCCAATTAACCACCAGAAAACCAGAAGTGGTGCTGTGGCTCAAGTGGTAGAGCACTCTTCTTGAACAGAAGAGCTGAGGGACAGCTCCCAAGCCCAAAGTTCAAGCCCCATGACTAACAACACAACAACAAAAAGACATCCAACAAAATATTTAAACCAACAAATCCACTGAAAAACAATACACTGAAAATCTAAAGACAATGGAAACACACAAAGCTAGACCACAGTGGGGGACTCACAAGCAATCTAATGCCTTAAATAATAGAAGTCTGTGAATTCATGCTGTTGGACCTAAGTAGGTCACATAATCAGTTGTTTACTGTACTATTAGATATGAAGCATGATAAAATAAGCGGTGAAGAAACAGTAGGAGCTTCATCTCCATAACAACAGAGAAGAGAACAATTATAAGAGACCCTGGCAAGCCACCTCCACAAAAGCAGTTTTAACCTCAAGGCAATGAGGAGTGACATAGCAAAGTGCTTCTGATGTCTGAACTTGAGCACTGAGCCAGGTAAAAGCATTACCTTTCAGAAGACTGGAAACTGATTCATGTCAGCTTTACTGAACGGATTGAAACCATAAAAGCACCAAAAAATAAGACAACATAAGGAGAGTTTTTTAAAAGTAGTTTAATTACAGTATATATACACTTTTTATTTTTTATGTTTTTTATTGTAAAAATACTGTACAGAGGGATTACAGTTACATGAGCAAGGTCATGAGTATATTTCCTATCAAGCATTGTCACCTCCTCCTTTGTTTTTCCTCTACCATCCCTTCCCTTCCACCTCACAAATACATTCCCCCCCTTCCCTCTCCTGCCTAAATTGTAAAGTTTGTTTTTCAATAGTGTCTTGTGCATCTCCTTGTTACAATGGGTCAACCTGTATCCCTAATTATGGATTTTGGTTTTTTCGCCTTAACATTACAATATTACTATATCGTCAAGGCTTACCTGTTTTATCATAGATAGATTTTGTCTCAGATATTTAGGTACTGTAAATAATAACAATGATATCTAAATAACATTTTGAAATTAGTTTTTGTTCCTTCTATTCCTTCTAGTGAAATATAAACATAGTAAATCAAATTGAACATTTATCTTCATCTCTTAAGTCATGACTAATATCCCTGAATATTTTTTGGCAGTTCTGTTCAATAAACTTCTCACAGCAATCAAACTAAACAACTTTCTTCTTATTTTAATGTACAAAATAATTTATTTGGGATATTTATTCCCAGAATTTTTTTTTCTCAGTACACTATGCATTTTATTACTCAACTCATAATCATTCATTACATCCAATGAATATCTTTCTTAGGAACTATAACCCAGAGATATTTGGATATGACCTTTGATTTTACATTTCTCCAGAGAACTCAGTAATTCTAGAAGAAACTTGGAAGCTAAACTTTTAAATTTTTTTCTAACAAAGAATATATTGGAAAGAATTACTAATAGTGAGAAACCTAGGCAACTCCATTTTTCTTAAGACCCCATCTCAGTTCTGCGACTTAACTCATGACCCACTTTAGCCCCAATGCCAGGAATTTATGACAGAAACCCATGCACAAACAATTCTTGGAGTCATAGATGGCGTCTGCTTAAGGCAGGTGTTAGCCCCGAGTCACTTTGCCCCTGAGTGACCATGAGCTAAGAGTTTCAGTTAAAACCATATAATGTTCCAACCAACAGGTTCTTCAGAGCCCAGTGCGAAACATGCCACGCGTACTGTTGGTCCAGGTGTGACTCATACCCATTTGTGGTCAAGCTATGGACCAAGGGTATTTTTCTGTAAAGGTCAACCAATCATATTTGCCCACCTTAGCTTGCTCTAAATGTTAACCAATCATGTAATTTCTTATGTAAAAGTCCTTAAAGTTGTTTGTTCAATACTGTGCTGATTCTATGCTCGGGGCCTCTTAGTGTCACCGGTTACTGAGTGCTGGAGGACCAAGCTCGAGCTTGCAATAAACGACTCTTTGCTGTTTGCATTGATCGTGGGCTCTGGTGGTCTGTGAGGGGGCATCCAAAAACGGGGTACTTCAATAGCAAATTCTATATACCTAATAGCATCTCATTTAATAAAACTAAACAGGAGTCAAATAATGAAGAGAATCCTTTACTTTTTCCCTCCAATCTCATTCCTTTATTTATTTATTTATTTTGGATTCCTATAGACTGTGAAATTCCTTTGTACTGAGCAGTAGAAACTGCATCTCTCTCACTATAGCCAAATTCTACAGATGACTGATACAAGATTTTGCAAAAGAATAGAAAAAAAATCATTCACAAACACTTTCCTAGCTTGATTGAAGAGAGTCAACATGGATCTGAATACCAGTGTTTGCAAGTCAAAATTCCTACCAGGAAGCTCTAATGAAAACTGTGTCATTAAACAAATTTATATGTAAATTCATTCTGAACATTAAATAAATTTATTCCCAACATCTGGAACATTATTTATTTTCTTTTAGTCATTGCAACATACCTAACTAAATTATAATTTAGGTCAGTCTGTGGTAAAGAGATTTGATTTAATGTAATGAGTCTTTAGAAAAGGTCTATTCCATATCCCCTGTGTTACTCTTTGAAAAGCTTCAAAACCCTTCAGGAATGGTTAACAGCTCAGCCCATTGCACCCCACCAATCACTAACCATGTATGGATTCAGCCAAACTGGTGAAACTCAATAAGGGTTTGTTTTCATGTTTGTTTTTTATTAATGAGCCATAACAATAGTATAATTATCTCATCACACACTAGTGAGGATCTGATGAATTAATGTGAGAAGTGCCCTCTGCCCAGTTCCTGATAGCACATTGTCAACAAATGATTGCTGATTATCATGTCTGAAAAGAAAGCAGCTCGATGATTTGATTCCATGATGCTCTTTGAGACCACATACTAAGTATGGCTAAAGGTTAATGAAAATGTTCCTATCCATGGAAACCATATTTCTAGAATGCAAAGGTGATTCTTCCTTTGCATTCTAATCCTTCTGTGCTCTCCTATAATTTTGCCGAACGTATTTGAAAACCTCTTGTCATGGGCTCAGTTTTCATATCATCATCTTCTTTCCTAGCCTGCCCAGCTACCACCCTGGCTTGAATAGATATCTTAGGCATAAGACAGGACTCACAATGGCCTGAACGTACCATGTTCATGTCCCTGTTCCTTTGTCTAAGCAATTCCTACTATCTGACAGGTTCTTAGACGATCTTTCATGACCAAGCTCAAGTATCTTTACTTCTGAAGTGAGATATTTAAGATCTTCTGAGCTCTTTTCTGGTGCTTTCCATTATCTCTGTCTCCCTTTGTATTTAAATCAGTCCTCATGCAAGAAAGGAGCAGGCTGTGTCTCCATACCTGCTTCCATGATGGGATGTGTTTACTGATGGCAAGCATAACCACTGTCCTCTTTGTCCTTTCCCTGGCATACAGCACCACTTAATACATGCATCTGCTTAGTAACACTTGTGTCAGCGGTGAATGGATGATGGCAAGAGCTCACTGCGCTTTCTTTCTGTTCTCACTACTTCCATCTGTGCCGCCTCTATCTGCCTCTGCAGTCTGCTCCAGCAATGCCTCCAGAATGATACCGGGGGCAAGACTCTCAACACTTTAAAATGAAGCCCTAAATCACTCCAGTGTTATCAGCCAAGACCCCATGGCCTCACGGAACTCATTTCCAGAAATCACCACATTCCTCATCCTCACTGGCCTTTGTGTCTTTGCCTACACACACAGTTAAGCGGGTGTTTGCAGCAAGCAGGTGTTTGCACTTATACTTCTTGCTGCCTGACAAACTTTCTACTCACACATTTGCACATCAAACTCATCTCATTTCATTTGAGTCTACAAATGTATTACAGAACCTTCTCGGGAAAATACTCTGTATAAAATATCTCTACCAACTACTACTATGCTCAACATGCCCCAATCCTCAATCCTTCCTGGCTTTTTTTTTAATTAATAAGTTTGTGTGTGTGTGTGTGTGTGTGTGTGTGTGTGTGTGTGTGTG
>NW_012267264.1:11781731-11782257 GCF_000151885.1 Dipodomys ordii
ATCGTGGTGTATGATTTTTTGGATGAATTGTTGAAGTCGGTTGGCCAAAATTTTGTTGAGAAGTTTTGCATCAATGTTCATCAAAGAAATGGGTGTAGGCTGGGAAGGTGGCTCAGTGGTAGAGCACTTGCCTTGCATGCTCGAGGCCCTGGGTTCGATTCTTCAGCACCACATAAGCAAAAAAAAAGAAAAAAAGCCGGAAGTGGTGCTGTGGCTCAAGTGGTAGAGCGCTAGCCTTGAGCTGAAGAGCTTAGGGACAGGGCCCAGGCCCAGAGTTCAGGCCCCACAACCGGACCCAAAAAAAAAAAAAGAGAAATGCGTCTATAGTTCTCTTTCTTTGATGAGTCCTTGCCTGGTTTTGGGATAAGGGTTATGATGGCTTCATAGAATGTGTTCGGTAGTGAACTTTCTCTTTCAATTTCATTGAAGCATTGGAGGAGTATTGGTGTGAGCTCTGCTTTGAAGGTCTTGTAGAATTCTGCTGTAAAACCATCTGGTCCTGGACTTTTCTTAGCTGGGAGGTCTC
>NW_012267264.1:11789542-11829771 GCF_000151885.1 Dipodomys ordii
CAGGGAGAGTTAACTAAGTCCTAATCTCAAAGCAGGAAATAGGTTGGGTAGGATGAAAGTAGAGAGAGAGAAAAAAAGAAGAAAGTGAACGGGAAAAGAAAAGGGACCAGAAAAAATAGAAAGGTAAAAATTAATAAAATTATGTAGATTCGATAACAATCTATTTAGATAAGAACGTGAATTTATTGAGAGAAGGGGAGGGATATAAAGGAGATGTGAAAAACTTAAAAATAAAAATGCTTAAAACATTATATAGGTATAAAGAGGTAGTACTGCTGTTAATAAGGAATTTAAGTCTTAGAGGTTTTGACTTGAGTAATAAATTTGTGGATTAAGTGTGTACACAATGGGGGATAGGGTCTAATAATCAACTATGGGTTTATCTGAGGATGTGCAGGACAAGAATTAGTCACATAAAGAAGAACAAAAGAGAGTAGAAGGTGAAAAGGATAAGAAAGGAAGAAGAAAAAGATGAGAAGTTCAGTAGCGCTAAGCAAAAAACAAAAAGGTAATTAAAAAAGAAAAAAGAGTGAAAGAAAACCAAAAAAGAAAGAAAAACACACACTCACTTATCCCTAAAATAAAAATTATAAGAGGAAAAAAAATGTTTCTGGAAAATAATTTTTTTTTCAAAAAAGGCAAAAATTAAAGATTAAAAAAAAAGTTTTAGAAAAAAAAATTTTATATAAGGTACCAAAGACAAAAACTGAAGAAAAAAAAAAGTTCTTTGATTTTTTTTGGGGGGAGGAGTGGGAAAAATCCTGTATCTCCCTTGTGTCTGTAACCAGCCTCTTGTTGGAGTCTCTGGTCTGCTTTTGGTCCTGTGGCTTGATTGGTTTCTTAAGTCAGTTTGTTCGAACAGGCAGAAAAATGCTCTACTTTACCCAGGATTTTTCGATCCTCCTCCCAGGCTAGTTCATTGGGAGGCAGATCTGCTTTGAGTATCACAAAAGAGGGGGATGCAGTGGTGAGGCTAGGTTCTGGGTAGAGTTGAGGCCTTGCAACAGACAGTAGCTTTTCTGGGGCTAGTTTGTGAAAACCTCACAGAGCCCCGCCTGGAGCCATTCTCAGGGTTTCTGTTTACTGATTTTCAATTGATTGTGGAGGCTGCTAGAGGGAGGGGCAGCCTCTGGCTCTGATTACCCAGTGGAGAAAGCCACTCCAAGGGCTGACGCCCCGAGCTGGGTGACTTTTCCCTGGGTGGAGCTGAGTCTGGCAGGTCACGCTGCTGTTAAATTCTTGTGACCTGCTAAACGACTGTTTTTATGAGTTGGAGCTAGCAGCTCCTCCGAGTTTTGTTGGTATCCAAGATGGAGATCTCCGGTGCTGGGGGGGGGAGGGGTGGCCTTCCCTCCTCTGCTCCCTGAGAAGGAGTGAGGACGTTGGGCTTCTACTCACGCCGAGTCTTGGATCCTGGGTCGTCTCTGGTCTGCGAACTGCAGGATGAAGATATCCGCTCCTTGTCGGTTCTTGCTGGTGTTGAGCAGAATCCGGTGTGTCTGGCTCCTTCTTCCAGGACTCTCTGTGGCTCAGGTAGGCTCCTGCACTAGCTCGCAGCTGCCAGAGTTGCTGCCACCGCGGCGGCGGCTGGCAAGCGCTCAGAAGTGTCTCCTTGCCTGGGTTTCCCTCTCTGGCCTATCTCTCTGTCCTGTGATGGCACACTTGGTGTAATTCTCTGGCTTAGGACTGTTCACTGGAACTCTAAAACTGCTTTCTATGTGCGAGCTTACTTAGGCTCCAGCTTCTCCTCCACCATCTTCCCAGAACTCCCCAATGTTTGTTTTTTTGACATAACATCTTGTACATCTTCCTGGCTTTTCTTCCTATTAATTGTCTCCAACATATTTATTTGCAATATATTTGCTTTCACATTTGTTTGTTGTTTAATCTTTACTACTTTTATACAAACATTTGATAAATAAGTACTGAATAAATTAGTATTACATTTAGCATCATTATGTTTTAGTTCATTTTCTCTTTGTGGCTTACTAGAAGTTTGGGTTTATTTGCTGCCATCCTTAATGCTGTTCCATTTTATTCATTGTTATTAAAGGAAAGTTTAGAATGGTACTGAGTTAAACAATGTATGCAAATTGACAAGTCAATTTAGAGGGAGTTCTGTCCATATCATGAGGACAAGAGGCCTTAGAAAACATTACAAAGTCACCAATTGGTCTTTAATTGGTCTTTTCCCCCCAGAAATAAAAGGCAAAATCAAAGCTTTTCACTTGCTAAGCAGGGACTCTACTCCTGAGCTACACACCAAGGCCATTTTTTGACAGTCTACTGTGTTTTACCTGGAGATCAGCTCAGACAATGATTCCCCTACCTATGCCTCACAAATAACTGGGATTACTGACTTTGCATCTAGATTAGACACTGAGGAAGACTCCTCTTTTCTGTTCCCCTCTAGTACTGAAGAGACTTCTCGGGAAGCATTGGGAGTCATGCATGCTGAATCCAGAGAGGATTTGAATGTTGTCAGAGATTAAAGTCTTAAAATAGAAAGCTGAAGTTCTTCTGTGGATTATGAAATACTAGCAGGAATGAACAGGCACTTACATTTTTATGTTAGCCTTGTTAACCCTGAAATTACATTCTAGGAGGTCATCTCCCTAGTGCTAGTTTCTAAGCAAAACAGAAATCTAATTAACCTTCTCAAGTGTATAGAGAACCAGCTTTTGTTAAATACCTACAAGAGTGTCAAGTATATAGTGGGCACTATGTAGACACATAATATTTCTTTAAAGAGTTTATTTATGTGCCTCCTTGGGAAATACAATAAACCTTAAGAAAGAATTTTATTTTAAAAAGTGTCTGCAATTTTGATTTTACCAGGCTAAACTAATTCCTTGCTATTTATCTTCTGAGATTTTCATCTTTTCCTGGTTTAGATTTTCTAGCAATTATCTATGTTTGTAGACCATGATGAAAAAGTACCTTTTCCATTTAGTTATTGAAGTATTTTATTATACAATTTTGAATGCCTAGTTGTTCTTGACACTCATAAGGGGAATTGAGTGATTTGTCCAAGGTAAAGCTGGGTAGAAATACAAGTTGGGGCAGGCTCTGGTGGATTATATATGTAATCCTAGCTAGGATGCTGAGATCTAAGAATCACTGTTTAAAAACCACCAAGGATGGGAAGTCTATAAGATTCTTAATTTCAATTAACTACCAAAAAGTTGGTAGTGGGGCTCTAGGTCAAGCAGTAGAGCACTAGCCTTGAACACAAAGCTCAGGGGCTGTGCACAGGCCCTGAATTCAAGCTCCTGGACCAGCACATTAAATGACAGGAGAAAGAGAGAGAGAGAGAGGGAGGGAGGGATGAAGGAAAGAATGAAAGAAGAAAGAAAAGAGTGATAGAAAAAGAGAGAGAGAGAGAGAAAGGAGGTAGAAAAGGAGGCAGGGTGAGAGGGAGGGAAGGAAGTCAGATGAATCAAACCAAAGGACCATGAGGATGAGTGTGTGGTACTGCTTCATTCTCATATGCAAGATGACATGCCACCAGCAGTACTCACACCTTGATGCTTACTAATGATGAATTTTCCTCAATCTAACCCAAAATTCCTACCTATATTAATGAACTGTAGAATATTTTTCAACTATATTCTATTAGTTATATAAGATACTGAAATTACATAAGATCCATAAAGGACCCAAGTATTTGGATCCACTATAATAATGTGCTAAATCCTAGCAGTAGGACAACAATCAGCAAAGTATCAGGTAATTCAGACCAGGAGTCCCTATAGGATTAGAAAGATCTGTATTTAACATTGTAACAGATGTTTTTGTTTTAGCTTTGATCATATTGTTTGTTGATCCTGAAATTTTAAACACTTTAATTTTATGACACAAAACGTGTAGATGAAAGGCAAGTATTTTCTTATAAAGAATTTAATAAATATTCAAATTCTTTTATAAACATTTTATGACTGCCTGATAAAATAAAAATAAACATTGAATTGCTTTGTTTTCTACCTTTATCTCAGGAAAGACTTAAGTAAATAGTTAAATGTTAAGGAAATAGAATAACAGAAATTTTTAGCCAATGTTCAAAGATACCTCACCAAGTTATTGAACAAAGCAGAGGTGAGACATCTTTTCTGTTTATAATCCTTCTGTTACCCCCTGTCATTTGTTAGCAGGGACCATTGCCATCACACTAATCACCATCAATTATAATGGCTACCAGCAGATAATTTAATTTAATCCAAATTCCTATGTTTGTCTCTTGATTCTCTGCAGTTGCTGTTGGATGTGTTCCTGTGTAATTTGGGTAGGCCAAACATGTTTTGATTAAGGCAGTGAATCTGCAGGAAATATTTTCTGTTTGTGAAAAATATAAGCAAAACATAACTTTGCATTTTTATAAGTTCTATTCCCAAATTTAAAAGAAAATCACATAATACATTTTGAGGGGGGATATATTAATATTAATCCTTAAAGGAATTGTTCCTTATATTTCTTGACTATTCTATCCACTTTCCTCTGGATACAAAAAAATAATCTGGAGAGAGTGAACAGACAATCTATGGAGGCAATTGTTTGTTGATCATTAGAAAAAGATCATGGCGAAGAAAGCAGTCTGTCCCAAGGTACTTCATTTTCATAACAACTCACAGATCACACAATGGAGCCTCTTTAGAAGATAATGTTGTAGAGGTAACATCATTGAATGCCATCAAAAGTTGTTTTGTAGTGTGTTCTAAGGAACAACAGCAGTACAGGCACCTTGAGTGAATGTTCAGGTTGAGAGACCTGGGGTTCAGCTTAAACCTCTCAAGTCAGTTCAAAGGCTGGAACCCAGAACCCCTCATTGTTAATAGAATCTCAAGTTATTCCTATGTTCCTTAGCATACCACTAACTTGTTGGAGACTAATTTATACTGTTCCATTAGTCTACTACCTGAGAAAGTATAAAAATTGTAGGAAACAAAAGTAAATGCAACCCCTCAAGTTATTGGCCAAACCATAAGCAGTGTCCAATACAGTAAGAACCTGAACCTCATTACCATAGTACAAATAGAAGAGGTCAATGCTTTGTAGAAAATATTGATGAAAATGCATGCTTCCTGGTATAAAGTATCTTGATTAGAAAAGGACAAGGCTAAAAAGTAATGAAATTGGAAAACTTAGTAAAGAAAAATAAAAGCAATGGTTCATTGATTATACATACCAAGATTACTTCCCCCAGAAAGGTCTTGCTTTATATAAATCATAATTCTACATGAATATCTTCTAGTCACTTTGTATATTTGTTTGCTTCCTGATTTTAATTGAAACTTATGGTTATAAAAATAATATTGCTTTGAGAAAATCAGTCTTGAGTTAAAAGAAACATGAACTCTTCGCCTTAGTTTGTATACTGTTATATACAAACACACAAAGTGGTGGAAGTTTCCAGAGGAAGAGGAGGCCATTAAAAGAGGTATATCCTACCATTTGATGAGGAACACTATCAATTTTATATGTTGAAAGGCTGGAATTGCAAACATTCCTGCACATCAGAGCAGCAGCTGGGTAGAAAAAATATGTAATATATAATATAATATATATGCATGCAGTACAGTAGTACAAACTGTGCCAGCTCCCCTAACATTTAAAAATAAGCTTTATATAAAGAACGGGGGGATCATGATTTTTAAAACAATGTGTCTGTTTATGCAAAAACAAAATTTTGCAATTAAAAAAATGCTACACCTTTGATAAGAAAATCAATGCTCCATATAAAGTATTATTTAATAGTAGAGCATGTACATTTTGGGGCTAGACTCCAGTTTTACTCCTACTGAATATTGTAATTTCCAACAGTTTTTAATCTTGTTTTTCTGAATTAGAAATCAGAAGATGGGCTAGAGGAACTCAAAACATCTTATGTGACAACTTAAATGAGATTTGTAAAGCATTTACCATAGTTCTGCGTACATAGTACTATATCCCTGTTTCTTTAAATGAATCCAGCTAAGATTGGTATGTTTATTTCAGGTCATTTTCTAACTAGTGCAAAGGCAACTCATCAAGGAAGAGAGATAGTCTTAGCAACATCCAAACCAACAGTTTACACAGGAGATTGTATGTGCCTTGATGGAAATAAGACTTTCAAACAAGCCAGTAGTGAATACATATTTTAGTAATTCTGGGAGCTATTATAGGATGCTCCTCACTGAAGAGCTATCATCCACAGTATTTTATATTGAACTGATAAAAGCAATCAATGATTTCCATGGGAAAAACTTCATGTGCCAAGAAAAATGAAAAGAGCTTCATGCAATACTCAACTGATAAAGAAAAATGCATATATTACAGATGCATAAGGGTCCTTATTTTCCTAGAACAACATGATCCATGAGACAGACAGTTTGTCTTAATCTTCCTTGCTTTTGGTCAAGCAAACTTGTTGGCATTTGACAAATAGATGAGCAAACATGTAATCCTAACTGGACTGTACATGGCATATGTGTTCTAGACACTGTATGAGCACAAGACATACATTCTCCTCCTCCATCCGGCCAGGATTTTGATGAGATCAGCCTACAAGTAGACCTACATGTAGACTCCGATGCATTCCAATTCACAAGCAAACACAACTTATTGTTGGAAATGCTTTCTAAAGTTGAAGAGTGCAGATCCTGTGCTATTAAGATGAATAAAGCAAATTTCAAAGAATGGTGATATTACCCAGCAAACCTGCTAACATTATACGGAAATAAATGAGAGCAGTTCAATTAAGCTCACAGTTTGAAAGGTAATTTAAAGGCCTCTTTCTTCAGACTAGTGTGTATAAATGCTCAATTTTTATTCTTTGCTAGGGTTTTTAATATCAATACATAATAGAGGTGGAAGCTGAATGATTCATTTATTCAGGAAAGAATCTTTCTATGGCACTACATTCATAAACTACCCCATCCCCATGTCCAAGTACAATTTTCCTCTCAAGCAATTCACCTTAAGATAATTATTTCTCTGCAGCTGTGTTTAAATCCCAGTTTTAACATCTCCATGTGGCTTGCTCAAAAAAATAAAAAAAGCAACTTGAGATATAAATGATACAAATGATAGATGGTGGCTGATCTCATTTGTCTTCATAATCAAGGTATCTCATTGCTCTTTACAAGAAAATTAAATGTCATGTGAGTCCAGTCACCCTAGATTTCCTTCAGTAGTCATAGAAACTAGTGCCTGCTGTTACTGCTCCTTCACTTATCTGGAACTGAAATATTTTTAGAAGAATATTCTGAGTGACATACAATCAGGAAATGATTCAAGCTGTGATCCCTGCCTAAATTCTTGTTATCATCTGTATGCAGTTACATGATTAGCAGCAGGGCTGAATAACTACCCTTCACCCAGCTATTGGCAGCCTTCCTGCTATGGACCTGCCTGCCTGGTTCCACAACTATCAATAATGTGCTGCTTGAAAAATCAAAATGGCAGCGATAACTGTTCAAGGTTTACATAAAAATACAAATGAAATTTAAAAACTTCCCTATGTCTCTGAAAATGTTAGGGCCTAAATCTTATTTACATATTGACTCACTCATTCATTCGTTTATTTATTCTCATTATTTTAAAGTCTGGGAACAGAGGGGTTTCGATTCAATTTGTCAGTTTCTGAGTACAATGCATCCTGATCAATGTCACCCCTTCCCTCATTCTCTTCCCATCCATCCCAACCCCACTCACACCTTCAAGTTACCTGGCTCCATTTTCACATATGTACATGGAATATTATGACTATTTGCCCACACCTCCTCTCTTCAATCATCTGCCTCTCTCCATCCCTTTATACCTTTAATAAAACATATTTCAGCTTCATGGTATTCAGTGTGTTAAACTATATGTTAACTGTTCAAATGAATTAACACTATTACAATTCTCTCCTGCATATTTTAGGCATTTTTTGTGTATGTACACATATGACCTTATATATGCTTCAGATTTAACTTCTACATTCAAGAGAAAAGCAATGCTCTTTGTTTCTATGAGGCTGACAGACTTAACATAACTTTCCTAGGTCCATCCATTTCCTTGCAAATGATATATTATTCTTCCTGATAGATGTCTAAAATTCACCCATTGCTCTACTCATTGCTCTACTCGTCCATTTAGTTCACCTAGGCTGCTTCCATAACTTGCTTATGGTTAATGGTACAGCAGTGATCACGAATGTGCAAATGTCTTTACTATATTCTGACTGGTAATCTTAGGAGAAATACCCATAGGGTAGTTCTTTGTTTAGTTTATAGAGAATCTCTAAACTGCCTTCCATAGTAGTTGCCCTAATTTACATTCCCACCAGCAATGTAATATGGTTCCTTGTTCTCCATATCCCCACCAGCACTTAGTATTGTTGGTATTCTTGATGATGGTGGGGCCCAAATCTTTAAGGCCACTTCTGACTCTGAAGTTCTTCAATCATCTGTGGAATCTAAGTCTTCAACCTTGAAGCTTTTCTCTGTTCTGCTATATGAAGCCTGAGGAAAGGAAGTTCAAGCTCTTTCTATCATTTATACCAATCCAGTCACTCATGGCTACCACTTCTAGGATTAAAGGTTAGATCACTAAGACATTTAGTTAAACCTAATTGAACACCTGTTCATTGTAATATTACATTATAATAGGTACAACTATACATTGCCCTACCTGCTGTCATAGAAGGCCCTCTGAACTTTCAACTCCCTGCATTTATTTTATACAGTATTTAGTGCTCCCACTCCCTACTCAATCAGAGACCTAATACTGGTCGTCTACAAATCCTGTTAAGATCAGGGACCGAAGCTACAGAGCTCTTTGTTCCAGCACTATGAAAAAACCCCAAAGTTTTAGAGGTTTAATTTTCCCTTTTCTCTGTACTGGTCTGTATTCATGCTTTCTGACCATTCCTTTTACCATTGCTTCTTCACACTGAGCTATTTATTTACTGCTGTTATAGCTAGTCATATCTTCTGGGACCTTTTGTATTAAAAAGTGTTTTGCATGCTTTGACTTAACTGTCAAATCTATTTAAGAAATATTTGAGATGCTCCAAAAATAACTGAGTCAAACTGCTGACGTGGTCAGCCTTCCTTCATTTCTCCTTCCCTTCTGCCTTCCTCCTTCTTTCCCTCCCTCCTTCTGGCCCTTTCACCCCTAGTCAATAAAATCAGTTTACAAAAGAATCATTCCATTTCGGAGCCAAGGAGAAAATCTGGGTCATCGTAATTTATGTCTATAATTTAAAAACTCCCAGGTACCCTCAAAAGTATTACTGTTAGTATTTTTCTGTGAGTATATAAAGTCCATATTTAATTTTGGTTTAATGCATCTCTGTGAATTAAATTCCAGTCTGTGATACCAAATAAATAAAGTAGAATCATCATTGTTTACAAATATAATACAATCTTTAGGATTGACCATTGAATGAATAGCATATACCTAATGTTTGTTTGTATTGTGTCCAATAATAGGGCCACAGTAGCATTGAAAAGAATATTATTTTGCTAGCTCTGCTTTTATTTTTTTTGATTAAAAACTCCAGGTCACAAAATCCCTGCTAAGTAATTCTGGGAGTTGTGTTTCTCCTTTGTTCTCAGCAACTACCAGACAGACCATTTTCACCCTCTCCTGCTGGGCTCGCTCCCTGGAGCAATATCTACTGCTTAGAATTCTGATGCCAGAACCAAAAGTATCACGGTTTGTGTCTGGGCTAATTGCTCTGCTCCATCATCTTTCAATTCCAAATGCAAATATGTGTAGCTTCCTGTTCAGACATCTGTCATCAGTCCTTAAATAGTTTTCCCTCTCCTACCTTCAGTAAACCTTTGCAATATAATCAACAAGTCGGCTTCATTGCCAATGCCTTCGCTAGCTTGCTGTGATTTTTTGTAGAACAGTTCTTTAAATTTTTTTTGTTTTCACATATAACCTCTTTTCACTAAAACTCACACTGTGTTAAGACTAGGATATAAAGGTGGATGCTGCTCTCAACTTCAGCTGGCTCACTGATCATTGTCTTGTGTGTTTAGGACAAGTGTGAGGTCACCAGAGAACCTCCGCCTACCTCTGCACCGGAGAGTACAGTGATGTCTCCAGTTTTGATCCCAATTCCAATACCTTTATCCACAGTTTGACACAGGAAAGGGTAGCATAGAAGTTGCAAATGAATCTTCCAAATATTTGTAAGTCTTCAAATATCTTGTTCTTGGATATTCTCCCTCCCTCCCTACTTTCCTACCTTCCTTCCTTTCTTCCTTCCCTCCTTCCCTCCTGTCTTTCTTCCTTTTACTCATTGTTTTGCCTATGCACCACAGTATAGGCTTTTATACATGGTCAAAATAAGTGGAGATAGGTCCAAAAGCAAGCCAGATAAAAAGAAAAAGGTGCAAAGTCAAGGTTCAAATTAGGTCCTGGAAATCACAGGTTTTCTAAAACAAGTCACCTTTAGCTTCATAGTTAACATCTCCACAGTTTAAAGTGAGCCATCTAAGATAAGATCTTTATGCTTAGTGATATATAGCTAATTTATTACTTTTCCAAAGATCTCATTACAATTCTGCATTGCATCTAAAGGGAATAGAAAGTAGGAGAAAAGTTAAAATATCATCCACACAAAATATTTTTATACCTTGAAATCATCCCTGCAAGATGGCATTCAATTCCATTAGTCTACCATCCAATGGCCTAGTAATAGAGAAACCTGCTTAGGTCTGATAAACCTATGAGAAATTAACATTAAAGGAAACTGAGGGAATGACACAGGAAAATACTGTTCTATCTTTGCAATTCTTTTATAAAGCTAAAATTATTTCAAAACAATATTTATAATGAACCTGGAACTCTGAAAGATGATTTATATGTTTGTTAATTCAACATAAATTCATATTTAAATAAAATATCAAGAATAATTGAAGCAGCTCATTTCTGGAAGATTATCTGCACTAATATCTGTATCTAAAGGTAGAGATGGACATGCAAAAAGCCACACACACACACACACTTTAGCCTCTTTAATAAGCATAAGATGGCAGCGAAGGCCAGTGTGCTGGATTTAAGTATAGATAATAGAATGCACAAACTATAAGTCTAGTCAAATCTGAGCATTTTGTTTAATATTCACAACATTCTCTCTCCTAAGCCTATCTGCTCCTTCTCCATAATGCATCAGTTTAGAGTGACATCCATAAAAGTGTTTCTTGCCAGTTTGCTCTCCCTGAGATTCTCCCATCTGGCTTTGCAAATACATAAAATATATGTGTTGCATCACATTATTTAAAGTGGTTTCCAATGACATTCACTGAATGCAAGTGTAGCTTAACAGTGCTTGCATCTGATAGAAATGGCTTCTTTGATTCTCCCTGATCAAACCACCCATCTTCGGGTCTAACTGTTGCTTATCATCATCTGTGAAGCAGTCTGCTCTGTTTTCTTTCCGTCTGCTCAGGCTTGGGCAAGCTCACTGTTGAGCAATTACATTGCTTGCTATTGCCAAACAGGTTTTATTTTATGTAATTTCAAGCAGCTGAACTGCTCCCCTGATAGTAGCCATTCTGCTAGACACAAGTTCATTGAACTCATTGTAATAGCAATGGAGGAGTTATAGCCAAGACTCTAAGTGTTGACATCAGAAAGTAGAAACAATCCTCTGAGCACATGTGTCTCTTTACCATCCAGGAATAGATCAGTAATATGGAAAAAGAGGCTCATCTATGATACTCTGAAATTTAGAATGCCATTAGCAAGGTGAGCTTAATCATAGGTGTTATGTATCTAGCCATGTTTGGGGATCATGGAGTTGTAATGCTTTGCAGAAGATATTCTTGATGAATATCAACTCAAGATCAGCTTGATGTCCTTAATTTTTCTTCTTGTGACAGAGAATGAAAGTGACTGCTCACTTTTTGCATTATGCTTTTCAGCTTTCAAAATGATTTGGTGCTATATATGCATCCAAAGAGTTTGGGAATGAAATATTTTAGGAATTTAGCAAATGACTACCAACTTCGAAAGAACACATTGATGTATGGATCTCTGCTTGTACTGATGATATTTAAAAAAAATGAGGAAATCTTGTTCTTTGAGACTAGAAAGGAGAGTGTTCATTACTCCTTTTATCTCTTAAAAATAAGCTAAGAGGTCTGAAAATATTTTTTAAATGATGCTGTCATCTGCAAAATATTCTTCTTTCCTCCTTTTGCATTTCACCTGAAGATAATTATACTGCAAACACAATTTGTTTCATATTTTATCTTACATGTTATGCTTAAGTTTTCATATGATTTTAATCTAATAAATTGCAACTCAGAAAAACAAATCAATGATAATATATATTTCATCAAAATGAACACATACTACTTTGTAGAGTTAAATCACTTACCAACTTTCCCAAGGGAACAGATTCATATTGTTAGGGTCCGTGCCTACGTAACTGACAGGTAGAATAAAAATCATAACAAGAATGTTTCTGGGCAAGAAAGTCTCTAGTAGTGTGTGACCTTACTTACTTGGACTATTTTACTCATCAGAAATGGACTAAGATGGTCCTGATATACACAAGCTATTATTTAGTAAGCAAGACTACTTCATCTCTATCACTACTAGAGACATACTAACCAATGTGCCTATCATTCTTTGTCATGCCTTCCTAAAGAGTAAAAGCAAAACACTCACCTGTTCTTAAAACAAATGATATGACAGAAAATGAGACATAATATAAAGTTATCATTGGAGTGGTGATTAAATGAGTTGTTGGTGCTAATTTTTTAAGTATAGTGGGTAATGTGTTATGAAGAAATTAAATTGAAGTAATATTTATTTTACATTGCTTGCCTGTGTTGCACAGTATTTGTGTCAAATAAAATTTTCTACTCCCTTTCTATAGAGAAGATTCAGTACTGTGAGCTAATGCATCATTCAGGAACTACATTTCCAACTTCCCTTTGCAATAAGAACTATGTGATTAATTCTTACCACTTGATGTAAGCAGATATAATGACTTTCATTTCCATGTGGAGCTTTCTAAAAAGCAAATGGTAATTCTGTACCATATTTCTCCTTTGGGTTAAGAGTCCAGAAGTTGGAAGGAGCCTGGGTCACTAGTTTTCCACAAATAGGAAATTTCTTGCCTTCCACAATCCCTCAAATGGAACTACTTAGTTTGTGGTAAATAAGCTTCTATTACACTAAGACTTTACATAAAAAAACTTTAAAGACAGGTACACAGAAGCCAACACCATAAATTATTATGTCCTATGAAAGAAGGAATAAATACAAACTTTCTTACTTTAAAAATACAATAGTTAAATCTTGAAGCAATTGATGTAACACTACTGTTAAATATATATCCTTGCTTGTGAAGAAAATATTAAGGACAAATGTCACTTAAAAATAAGTTCATGTAAGTCTGTATTTTACTGAAAATAGACACTAAAGTCAATGTTTATTTAGTAAGAAGAGCTATATCTTGTCTACTGTGAACAAGTACCAGGTACAATGGACTCTCTCTCTTCAGATTCAATGAGGGAGAGAGCTGAACTCTCTATGTACCAACCTTTCCAACAGTTTATGTCATTGATTTACTCTGGTCACCTGACCAGCACACTTACTCATCCATTTCACAGTGTTCCTGATTTTATCTCTTAGTTACAACATGGTACTCTGTCCCCTAGAAAATTATTTTGGCTGTTTTATCTACAAGGAAAGACACAGCACTGGTTCTGGTACCGTTCTCCTGCATTTCTCGCCTTTCCTGTAGAGGTCATTGCCACAGCTAGTCACCTGGGCCTTCAAGGATTTCGAGCAAAATGTTTATTAATGAAACATAAAGAATGCCTGGGCATGAAAAAAATAAACAATGACGATTCACCTTAATGGAATATAACTCATGCTTTTCAAGCCTGAAGACTCACAAACCAATACAAAAATTCTCACTAAATAAATATAAAAATTCATGTCATTCTCAGAGGATTTCCCTTTGTTCCCTCGAGTTTCTACTGTATTTTTCTTTCTTGTAAATATCCTAAGCAATTGTTCCACTTACATCTTCCTTCGCGTATCAACTTATAATTACAGAGAGGTAGCATCCTTTCAGACAGCTCTAATTCTTCCGATAAAGCTTCTGAGGGCACAAAACATGAGAAAGACTTCATGAAGTTAGTCTGGTCATGTAGAAAGACAGGTTATTGAAGATATAAGAGGCAAGATGTAGAAGCAATGCTTTAATGATGAAAAGGATATCCACCCCTCCTTCCTCCTCATTCTGCACTTTCTTTTTTCCATTTACCATACCCCATCCTCCCATAACACACTACTATTTATTGTCTTCTCCCCGGAGGGTTAAAATTATAAGGGAAAACATCTGATCAGAGCAGGCACTCAACACATACTTTATGAAAGAATGAATGAAAAAAATCAAAGCAAGGAATACCATTTACCTAGCCACAACTTCAGGAATATGTCAATTACAGCTCCATGAGCTAAGTCTATTTATAGTTTTACCCAAATTAAAATAGAATGGTATTTACTATCTCTTTTCTATTTCATCACATTTTATTTCATACATAAGAGAAAATTTTGTAATTTTTGTTTCATGGAATTTGGCTCTAGAGGAGGGGAAAATCCTGTACTGAATGGTTTCTATTTCCTTTTATAAACCCAGCAGACTACTGAAGGGAATGGAAGAGTTGTCACATAGGTGAAGGTCAGAGGTGAGAAGTGACCACAGAGTAGAGCAAACTGAAGTACTTCTTGAGCTGAGACTTGGATTCAAGTGTGTAAGTCCCAGACTAGGTAATCATGATATATCCATTAGTATGCTGCACCAGTGGTATGACACAGGAATCAAAGTGGTTGGATTGATTTTCCATTTAGGTGACTGGAATTTCTTACATGCTTGAATTTATGAGATCTATCATCTGCTAAAACATGTTATGTTATCTTAGATCTTGAAACCTAAGAAGTCATGACTGATTTAGCAATTTTTATTTATTTGTTTGTTTTGCTGTTTGGATAACCTTATTTATTTATTTTATGATCTTTAAGGAGTTGTACAAAAGAGTTGCCATTTAACAAAGTAATTTATGAATACAATACATCTTGATTAATGTCACCTGTCAACATTCTTACCCATCCCACCAAGCGTACCATTTCACTGACTTTTCTCAATTTGGCATGATATACATTTAAATTCTTGATTGGATTCTTCCTCCACTTCTCTTCTTCACTTGTTTAACATTCTCCCTTTGGCCCCCACCCCATCCTTTGCAAATCCCCATTTCTTTGGGCTTATTTTCTTAGGTTTTGACTTTGCCTTTCTGAGGAATTAACACTATTTGAGTTCTCCTTAATAAATTTGTAAACATTTGCATACCACCCAATATGTATACTTACAGATTAATTATAGTCTAATTCTAGCTTCCACATATAAAGGAAAATGTACAACCATTGTCTTTCTCTTCACTTGTTATATTTTTCCAAGTCTTTCCATTTCTTTACAGATGGTACAATATCATTCTTTTTAGTGGATGAGTAAAATTCTGTTGTGTATGTACATCATATTTTCTTGATATATTTGTCCACTGAGGGGTATTGGGCTTTGGTGAATAATGTTGCAATGAACATGGTTGTGCTGGTAGCTTTACTATTACCTAATTTGTAGTCTTTTAAATAAATGCCCAGGATTGGAATTGCTAAATCATAGGGTAGTTCAGTTTAGTTTTTTGAGGAACCTCCATGTTGCTTTCCAGAGTAATTGAACAAGTTTACATTCTCACTAACAATGCAATAGGGCTCCCATTGTCCCCATCCTCAACAGCATCTGTTACTGTTTGTTGTCTTGATAATGGCTATTCTAAATGGGTAATGTGGAAGCTCAATGTTTTGATTTGCATTTTCTTCATGGTCAGAGATACTAAACATTTCTCCTGTTAACCATTTTTAGTTTTTCTGAGAAATCTTTCTTTAGCTCATTAGCCCATTCATTACTTGTGTTGTTGGTGCTTTGAGCGTTTCTTTTAAAGCTCTCTATATATTCTGAATATTAAGTTCTTGTGTAATGTATAGCTGAGACAAATCTTCCCCAGTTCTGTAGCTGCCTTTTTAGCTTATTGGCAATGTTATGTGTCATGCAAAACTTGATTTTTTAAAAATTATTCAGTCATATCTCAAAAGCTTAGAAATACGTCATGATCTTTGTGTCTGAAAAGGACCCCTGAGTTTTTCACTGACTGGACTCTCTGACCTGGAAATTCTAGAACTGACTTGACCCCTCCAGAGATCTCACAGAAAATATCTAATTTTGGCAACAAGAAGATTAACAAAGCCATCTGCTTCTCTTCTCATTCTCAGACTTGTGCATAAGGCTCACTGAGTTGTCCTGACCAAAAATGAGAAAAATGAAAAGTACAATAACAAGAGCAGAATGGGTGAACAAGTCCTAAGGGTACCTGTTAAAAATAAAACCAAGCATTCAAACATAAATGCAAAGAAAAATATAAATGTTTAAAGAAAGGAATGCTAATATATTTTAAGTGGGAAGAAGATCTCCAGTGTGTATTCACACTGTTTGAAGAAACTGTACAGGTGAGAAAGATCCCACACAAATCTTGACACCAAATTCTTGTGTTTTATAAGATAGTTTAGGAGAGGAAAAGGGAAAGAAAAGTGTTATGAGACTGAGTTTCATTCCTGATTTCCAAAGTAAAAGAGAAAACGAGTCCACAGTTACTAGATCTGAAAAACATTGGAAATGATGCTCTTTCTGAGGTAGGAAGGATAACCAAATGTGAAGTTGGGGTTGAAAATAGATTAATTAAATTAGAACTAATTGCCACCCACTCAGGAAATTTTCTAAGGACAAGAAGGATTAGAAGAGAAATGTGGAAGAAAGGTCAGACCTACAGTGTCAATTCTACAGATTTAATTCCTTAAATATACTAATTCCAGGGCCAAAAAGGGGCAGATAGAGGGCAGGAAGGAAATAATTCAGATTCCAGTTTAAAACTCTAAATCTTAGAGTATTTTCTTCTTGTTAAAATATCAGTGCTTAGTTAAATATTTATAATGTTTCTATACTTTGTTTTCATCTTCTGTATCTTGAGCTGCTTTGGAATCTTGAGAATTTGTGTTGGCCTCTAGACAGTAGAGTGAAGTATGGTTAGGTCTTGTTGTGGAGTCTCTTCTTACCGAGCCATGAGAACTCAAGGACAGGAGCACATCTTACTTATCCTGCTCTGTGTCCCAAGAGTCATTCTTTCATAAAAAATTTATGAATTTATCTCCTATATGCTAGACCATATGCTAGATTCTAAAGATGGAATAGTTAACAAGACTAACAAAAATCTCTCATCTTCTGCAGATTTTATTCTATGACTAAAAAGAAAAAAAAAGAATTGTTAAAAACTTCATTCCCTTTCATGATTTAAATAAAGAAGAAACAAGGGGAAATAATAAAGGAGGGTATTCCTTCGGTAGGATATTGAAGGTAAGTCTCTCTGACAAGACAATTAAGCTAAGACTTGAAGGAAAACAAAGGTATGTATGTAAATTGTGTGTATGTGTATGCATAGAGAGAAAGCATGAGAAGAACAAAAGGAGGACAGAGAGTCTGAGCAAGATAGAAATCTTAGCAGCAGAAGAAGCAGGTGCAAAAACCCTGACTCAAGTAGAACTTGGTACATTTATGTAATTAAAGACTAGTGAATGTCAGTGCCATAAGTGGCCAGAGCATGGACACATAGGATGGGGAAAAGAAGGAGATAGTCTTAAACTCCACAGTAAGAAACTTGGATTTTTCTTCCAGTATGTGAGAATTTTCTCCAAGTCCAAGAAAATTGCAGTATTATAAGCAAAGAAAAAGTAGCATTACCCAATTTAGATTTTAAAAAGAACACTTTTGTGTTGTGAATTAATTTCCAAAAGGAAGGAAGTTAATTCCAAGACGAGGTGCTGAAGCCTTAGAAGATGAAAAGAACAGTATTGAAAAGAATGAAGGCCCAGGATATACTTTATCCATTAACTTTACACAGTGCACCAAAGATATAACTATAAGCATTGACAGAGAGAGAAAGGAATCTCTGCTTGATATACTGTTTAGAATGCCAATATGGAAGATGTGTTGTGGGTACAGATGGGTACAGTTTAGGAAGGGCAGAATGGGAAGATGAGACTCCTCTAGAATGATTTAACAAGTATATGAGATACCCAGGAGTCAAGTAAGTATTTGCCTACATTAACCTGAAACAGAAAAGAAAGTTATGGCGAATGAGACATTGGAATTCACCAGCATAAGACCTAAATTAACCGACAGGACTAATCTAGGAATAGAAGATATGTAAAGAACTCAGTATGTATATCAATTGAATGAGGACAAGAATCTTGACTTTATTCTCAGTGCCAATAAGTAGATTTCCTAGGTCTTTTTCTTCATATTTCTCTTTCTGAAGCCAAACTCACCTCCTGAGCTAGTTGCTTGCTTTGATTTCTACATTGTGTCTACTGCTCAACTTCCAAGAACTCCATCCATTCAGTTCAACTCCAACTCTCTTATACCATATCTTAACAATATCCTGAGCCAGGTTTCATGCCTTTTGTATTTGAGCTGTATTGCTGACAGTGAGTTTTTAATTTTAGTAAGAATGTAAATTTAAAAAAATATATGTCCAGCTGGGCCCTGGTGGCTCATGCCTGTAATCTTAGCTACTCAAGAGGCTGTGATCTGAGGATCATGGTTTGAAGCCAGCCCAGGCAGAAAAAGTCCATGAAACTTTTATTTCCAATTAACAACCAGAAAAGTGGAGGTGGAGTTGTGGCTCAAAGTGGTAGAGTGCTAGCTTTGAGTGAAAAATGTTTCAGGACAGTGCTTAAGCTCTGAGTTCAAGTCCCACAACCACCACCAGCAACAAAAAGTACATGTCCAGATAGTTCCAAAAGTTAAGAGGTATGGTGAGATCCACTAGCAAGTGTGCCAAAAGAAAAGCCATATGAGTGTTGAGAACAGCCAAGGAATTGGCAATGTTTACATAGTTAAAGGAAAATAAACTTTACAGGTCAAATTCATTGTTGAATATATTTCAAATCATTTTGCATATTATCCATTTTGAGTAAATCACTTGTTATATTTTAAATTAAAGAACACACCATAACTCTAAGCTGCCAATTTTCAAAAATTACAGACTTTATGATCTTCAAGGACTGGCCATGGTGGTGTACATCAGTAATCAATGAGCAGGACGAGGCAGGAGGATCATGAGTTCAAGACCAGCCTGTGCTACAACTTTGCCAGGTGCCAGATGCTCATACCTGTAATCCTAACTACTCAAGAGGCTGAGATCAAAGGATCACGGTTCAAAGCCAGCCCAGACAGGAAAGTCCATGAGACTCTTATCTACTGGAAGTGGTGCTGTGGCTCAAGTCGTAGAGCACTGGCCTTGAGCTGAAGAGCTGAGGGATAGCACCCAGGCTGAGAGTTCAAGTCTCATGACCAACAGAAAAAAAAAAATCTTCAACATTATGTTCTATTTCCCAATCAAACACACTATGTAAAGAAGATAAAACAAAGGAGGAGGCAATAATACTTGATAAGAAATGCACTCATTGGCTTGCCCATGTAATTGTAACCCCTCTGTATGGTATTTTCACAATAAAAAAAAAAGAAAAGTAAAATGAATGAGCATTTGTTAAGTAAAAAGGCTAGCTCATTGTTTATTGGCATGGTATTTCTGGTTAAAAATTTCAGTATAGGGGCTGGGAAGGTGGCTCAGTGGTAGAGCACTTGCCTTGCATGCATGAGGCCCTGGGTTCGATTCCTCAGCACCACATAAGCAAAAAGAAAAAAGCCGGAAGCAGTTCTGTGGCTCAAATGGTAGAGCACTAGCCTTGAGCTGAAGAGCTGAGGGACAGCGCCCAGGCCCACGACCGGAACCAAAAAAAAAAAAAATTTCAGTGTAAGCCAGGTGCTGGTGACTCACCAGTGTCTAGGCTTGATTTATTTCCCCCTACCTGCTTCCACCCTGCCTGATAAGGTGAGAGAAAGGTATAAAAGAAGGCATTGAAGGCAGGCAACGGTGGCTCATGCTTGTAATCCTAGCTACTTAGGAGGCTGAGATCTGAGGATCATGGTTCAAAGTCAGCCCGGACAGGAGTGTGTGTAGGACTCTTATCTCCAATAAACCATTAGAAAACCAGAAGTGGTCCGGTGGCTCAAGTGATAGAGTGCTAACCTTGAGCCAAAGAGCTGAATGATAGTGCCCAGGCCCAGAATTCAAGCCCCACAACAAGAAAAAAATAAATAAGTAAAACTTCAGTGTAAGTGATCTGAATTTTTGAACATTTACTTTCCTAAATTTCCATAGAATCATAATCTTTTAAAGGCAACTATGTGTACACTTAACCTTAAACAAAGGATGTCATCATTTATGATGGATTATCTCAGCTCTCATAAGCCAGGCTTCAGAACCAGTGTTTCTAACAAATTAAAATTTTCAGAAATGGAATTTGGTCTATATTTTCTTGGCTCTCTGGATACAAAACAGACATTGTGGGATGCATGCCTAATGAATCATCCTAGTTTTTCATGAAAAACATGATTTTCCAGTACTGTAGCATTTTGCTCCTTGCTGACACATTTGCATAAAATGAATATATTACAGGTTGGATGTTGTAAACTGGTTAGTTTAATTATGAAAGCCACACTGATGCTTTGGTGATTTCATAAATCTAGAATACACCAAGTTTTGCAGGAGTCTTCCCTCTGACATTATGTCTCTATAGAGTGAAACTTTCTTCACTGTGTTTGATTATGTTAATATTCCCTGAGACTTGGAATGGCTGTGGGTTTACCACAAATACAGACACACAGAAAAGTACAAAATCTCACTTCAGCAACAAATCTGCCATGGAAGAATACAGAGCAACACACAAAGGAACAATATGAACAAATTAAATATAATGCTGTGTTATCCTTCTACTGAATATGGTTTAATTCATATTCACTGTTTTCACTTAAGCAAGCTTCCAATTAGAAGTCACCAATTCATAACTTCAGTGCTTTGATGTGATATGTGTTCACAAGCACTTACAGGGTAAGAAAGCCAGTCACGGATCCAGTTGTTAACATCATCAATATGCTTGGAATATCTCCCCAAGACTCCAATTACCTCTATTTATACTCATTCACTTACTTTTAGTTAACATTTTTGGACATATACAATGCCCAAGACACTTTCCTAGAGACAGAGGATACAGCAATGAATGAGCTGCTCCCATGATTCTTCTACCCAGCAGACAGAAAAGCAATGCAATAAAAGAATAACTTTCAAAACAGTTAGGAAGTAACTAAATTGCAGTAAGAGAAAATAATAATGAACAATAAAACTATGTTTCTTCAGTTGACTAAATTGAATAGATTTCTTCCTGTCCATGGGTTCTTTGTCTTTTTGTTTTCCTACTACTATTTTGTCTGCTTTAGAAAACTTGGTATTATAAACATTCTCTGTGCCGTTGACATACAGATTTTATTTGAGCCTCTTGTCAGAATTACTCCCCAGAAATGTCTTTCATAAGCAGTTCCTTTGAAAAGTAACCATATGGAATAATGGAACCTCATTTTCCTAATCTCAAGGGGAAGGTAGGAACCTAATTTTAGTAATTAACAAACACAAAAAGCCTAGCCACATTTTCATTCTCTTCTCTAATGACCTCCTGCCTCCTGTAGTTTTCTACCACTTCATTCCAGGACTATGATGCTCTCTTTGCCTTTTTTTTTCAATAGCACACAATTCAGTGTTTTCTCCTGTTATATCAAGGAAGTTCCTTTGAGTAATTCTTTCTTGCCTGTTTAATTTATCCAGTGTTATCTTAACATTAGGACAAGATTAGAAAATATTTAGATTTTACTGCAAATGTAATGGGAAATCGTGAAAAACTAGTAAACCGAGGAAAGATATGATCTAGTTAGAATTTTATAATGTGAAAAAGTTATCTCCAAGGACTAGATGGAGTTAAAGAATGATGTATAGATTGAACACAGTGGTTCATACCTGGAATCCTACCTACTCATGAGAAAGAGGTTGGAAAGATTAAGAGTCCAGGTTAGCTTAGTCAAAAATTAACAAGACCCCATCTCAATCAATAAGTAACATATGGTAGCTTTCCCCTAGCTATGTGTGAGTCTTAGGTAGGAGAATTACAGTCTCAGGACAGTCTGACAAAAATAGAAAACAGTTCTACTTGAAAAATAACTACAACAAAATAACTTGAGCACTGCCTGGCAAGTGACAGAGCTCTGGCCTAACAAGTATGAGACTGAGTTCAAACTTCCAACCTGAGGGAAAAAGCACAATAAGAATTAGCCGTTCAATGCTCAGTTTTTAAAATCTGTTTCCAAAGACTAATTATAAATTTGATCCTAGGAGTTTGGAAAACTAGGGTAAAAAATCAGCACTGGAATTTTTTCCCTACAGAAAAGGTACATAGTATTCTAGCAAAAGAATATAAAATAAATAATAAAATTAAAATTTTCCTTGGCTATATAAACTGGATTTTATATAAACCGGATTATAAAACACTGATTCTTAAAATGTATATCTCAATTTTATTTTAATGTCTATAGTTGGGACAGTAAGCTACAATTTAATGTATTAAATATATAATACATCAAATGATTGGATGAATGAGTAAAATAAATAATACAACTTTTCAGATAGTATATATACTAGCAACCCTTTATGGCTAAAAACTGTTAGCCAATATCCAAATGAGGTTTAGTATTTGCAAAAAATAGCCCACTCATCGAGCTGTTTTATAATTAGGCTAATACAACTTATTAAAATGGATTTAATTACTTAAATAATAATAATACAGTAAGATCAACAAACACTTTCTGTAAAGAACTGGATATTTAGACTATAGTGACTATATGTTCCACATTGCAGCTACTCAACTTCCACATAAATCAAATGACTGTGCTAAATTTGTTCTAATAAAATTTTATTGTGGACAGTGAAATTTGAACTTCATGTAATTTTCCCATCATGAATTTTCTTTCTTCTTTTGATTATTTTCCCAACCACTTAAAAGTTCAACATCTATTCTTACACTGTGGGCTGTACGAAGCCAGCTTGTGTAAGATTTAGTACAAGCCATCATTTGTTGATCTCCTGTCTCTTGTGTGTCAGGAGAGCTCAGAGAAAGGAAAATAGTTTTGTACTGGTGTTGATGATGGCACTGTGCTACCCTCCAAATCCAATTTATATGACCAAGAATGAAATTACAGAAGACCAGTCTGATGTCACCTTGAAATTTTTGTATTATACTTGCCTGGCATGAGGTCATGACATTGTTGATAACCAACAATGAAAAGTTACAGGGAGAATAATCTTTTGGAATATTTAAGAACTGATAAAGGGAAAGCACCTTTACAAAAGAAATTTCTTTTTTTTCTTTTTTTTTTTTTAAAGAAAAGAACCATTGAATGAGGGGAAAACAAGTCTCCAGGCAGTTTTACTTATGAATGAAACATCCTGCTATTTATTCAACTCCGTCAGCTCTAGCATCATGCTCATTAGGAAACATTCTGATTTCTATTCCGTTTCCCAGGTAATATGATATTGCAAAGGTAGAGCCCTAAGTGATAGATAATTATTTCTACCATTGGAAGTGAAGTTTCCCACTATGAGTTAATAAACTGGTGAACTTGGATAATTTCAAGAATCTGATATATAAAAATAACTTTTCTGAGTTTGGAAACTGGGGAAGAGAATCCTTGCTAAGCCCACCAAGGTAACAACTACCATTGTGAAATGTATTAGCAGCAGGCATAGTAATAGACCAGCGTAACTTTTTTTCCTGCAGAACTTTCTCTTAACCACTTTGTGAATCTATTTAATTTCTTTTTCCATTTTATCTCTAAATAATTCACTATTTATCTCCAGAAGGACTCTTTGTAACACTATAATTCCATCACTATGCTTAAAATAATTATTAATTCCATAATATTAACAAATTTGCATTCATTTGTCACTGGCTCATAAATGTCTCACATTTGGACTTTATTTTATTTTAATATAAGTTCTCCTTTCCATCATTCTCTTTTGGTAAATATTTACAGGAAAGTGAATAGCTAGTCTTTGTACTAAATAGAATTTTACAAATTCAACCTAAAACTCTTAAGCAGTGGAACAGCCCTCTGTAGAAAATAGGGAATCAAGAAATTGATCAGGACTGGAGCCTGCTCTGCCATCTAACATATGAGGCAGAAAAACTATGGAAGCCATCTGAGACATGTTCCTTTTCCTTGGAAATGAAGTTATACAGTGAAGTTCTTCAGTCATTTTCCACACCAAAATTTTTGGATGTTATACTTGTATAAGGGTATCTTGTCTGTCAGTTTTAAAATATTCATGCAGGTGGTATCTTCCTTAAGTCTAGTGATTAGTTTGTTTGAAACCGCAAAATTGTGTCACTAGTTCTTAAATAAAAACAGTCACATGGATGAGACAATGGAGATAATTGACATAAACTTTATACATTTCCAGTTTACTAAGAAGACACTTAAATTATCCTAAAATAGTTGGTTTCTTTAAAACTAAAGAATCTTGCCATTGAAGATAAAAGTTTGAATTGACTAATACAGATTTTGTATTACACTTAATTTGAACTTTAATAAGCTAACTAAGTAGTTGCCAATGGTATAAAACAAAAGAGATGGGCATGACATAGCATCTACTCAAGTCACCAACTCCTCTTGAATGTGTAGTTAATCCACAAACTTCAAACTGAAAGTTCTCTTTGTGGTTTAATATTCTTCTCTTTTACATGTGAAGGCCAATTATAGTGTAGAGCCTTCAAGAAATCAATGTTCCAGTGATAATTAAAGGTTACAGTTTAGAGGAAGAATTAAAACAAAAGGTAAAGACTACTAATGAAAGCATCAGAAGTGAAGTTAAATAATCAATGCTAACATTGATAAATGTAACTAGTAACAGTTTCTCAAAACATTACAGTTTTATTATGGTTCAGAATTAACTACAAAGTTTTGTCTATTTAACTCACTATCGGAATTACATGCTTATTTCTAGTTGATCTCAGTTAATTATCCATACTTATTTCTATGCTCATATAGAATCAAAGAACTAGCCGTTTGATTTTATTCCCAAGAGGATTCCCACATGTTGGACAAGCACACTAACACTGAACCATAGCTCTAATCATGGAAACCTATTCCAAAGAAAGTCATTATTCTAAAGCTCATGATGGTGTATGCTTTAAGAACTAGATCATGGTTTGAAAAGAGTAAAAAAAAATCACATGCTGAGCAATTTGTAATCAAAATCTTGATACTTGAGGCAGTATTCACAAGCACATAGCTGAATGACTGCATCCAGCAGACTCTACCAAATATTATATGCAATCCAAAGCTGTAGAGAAAACGGAGATGTTTTAGGTTTTTGTAAATAACCTGATCTTGGTTAGAATTAAAGTCTTGTTTTGAAAAACTAAAGAAAAGTAACATAAACCCAACCCCAAAAAAATCGTTCCTGCCAAGATCACCATTATCTCAAAAATATCCTTGTTAAGCCTATAATCCAGCATTTCTATTCCCAGGCGTCAATTATGTAAAGAGAAGTAAGCTAGACCCTGAAAAACAAAGGTTACATGGTTTCTCTCATCAGTAGTAGATAGAATGTGCCTATGAATCTATAATTAAACATGGTGGGTGGCATGCAAGCCATTATAAGTACACTAACTGAATTGTAATAGACATTATAGGAAGCCCAAATAGTATAATTTTTTAGAATGACTAAGTCAAAGTCTAACAAAATAAACACCGAGAAACCGGTATTTGTAAGGGATATATATATATATATATATATATATATATGTACATATATATCCATCCCTTACATATATATATATATATATATATATATATCATACAATTAAGAAATGTGAGCTGAAGGGTGACCAGATGGTGGAAGTGGGTAACACAAATCAAGATACATTGCACTCATATCATGCTATGCTAACTGACATCTCCCTTGTACAACTACTTAAAAATAATAAAAAGATGAAGGAGAAGAGTTGGGATTGGGGGGGAAGGGGGAGGCTGGGAAGGGATGTGAAGGGTAAACCAAAGGAGGAGGCTGCAATGCTTGGTAAGAAATGTACGCATTATCCTGCCCATATAATTGTAACCCCTCTGTACAGTATGTTCACAAATAAAATAAAAAAAATAATAAAAAGAGAATCCAAGTTCTGGCATATCAACATTCAACATGGCTATGCATAGCTTCCTCCTGAAAATAATTCCTTCACTGTATTCCAAAACTATATTCTCTCCTCTCCCACAGGCAGTTTCTTTTCAGTCTCCATTATCAGTCTTTCTGGCCTCCAAACAGAAATGGTCAAGGCTGGATCTTTGGTCCTTTCTTATTTCCTCTTTTTCCCTATATTCTTCATTGATTGGCTCATGGCTCCCAAAATTATACCCTCTGCCCATACATCTTCCTGGAATCCCTGGCTTTTATTTCCAACTGCCTACTTGTTACCTTCACCTGTTTATAAGTAAAACAAAATTTTATCCTATTCAAAATTAAACTTTCTGGCATTGGCATCATTTCCCTTCTCCCAGAGACACTCAAACCACATTGGCTGTATTGCCTTGTTATTCTTGCTTGAACATGCCATTTCTGTTCATGTCTCAAAACCTTTCCATTTGCATTTGTTATCTTTTTGGTTTCCCTCTATATTTAGTATGGCTAACTCGGTCACAACCACATGGCTTTGCTTAAAGGCACTTTATTAAAATGACATTATTTAAAATTAGAATTACCCATCTTTCATTATTAAGTGCTTTCATTCCTCTACAGCTTCTGTGCTGTATTTTCCATTCTTAATACTTGGTTGTTGTATTTATCTGTCTCATCTCACTGTATATAAGTATATAATATTATGTATAGTATGTATAATAATATAATATATGATAACATAATATTGTGAGCACTAGAGGACAGAGTATTTGTCCTCTTTCTTAAGTCATAATTTTGTACCCCAAGTCATGTCTAACAGAAAGTAAGCTCTCTATGAAAAATGTGGAATGAATTAGTGAATGCATCTTTGGAAGCCTATGCTTATTTAAAGCTTTAAGCAAGATCTTATTCTAATGTTACAGAACATATTTTCCTTTGAAACAGAGTTAGGTCCTTGAATTGGATGCAGTTTGCTAAAACAGAAAAACATCTGAATTCTTTTCTAGCTGCTAACCAGCATTCTCTTTCCTAAGGACTTTGGCCAGGAAGGCATTCAATAACTGTTTGACTTCAACTCTGTACATTGACACTGTGCAGAACAGAGTTAACATAGAAATCAGAGAAAAGTCAACCTGCACTGCCACTGGAAATTGCAAATTCTAGAAAGGGTCACAAAGTTCTTACCACCCTAACTGAAAAGACTGTCTCACTTGCAATAACTTAACTGTTTAAGCTTAATCCTAAACACCTGACCAGGAAAGAACTATTGCATGAACAAAATTCTCTGGGGCTAAGTTTCTAATACACTTCCCTGATAGAAAAACATTTTACATATGCCACCATGACTCATTCTAGGCATAAACAATTACATTTATGTGATCCCACTTGGAAAGGAATCTGAACTTCGTTCTTGGCTTCCCCCAGATTGTATGCCATATATTTCTTCCCTTTGCAGCTTTTGCATTGTATGCTTTCTATGAAATAAGAGCCATGTATTTGATCAGCTCCTAGTCCCTAGAATCCTCCTATAAAGCCATCTACTTTGGTGCAAGAGATCATGGCAAACTCTGACCTTCAATGTATTAAATGCTCACTGAAAATCTAACGTGCCAAATGTCATGCTTCAAGTCTATTAGGCTGCCCTAGACCATAAATGTGCAGTCAGGCTTTATTTATTTTGCCTCTCTGTCACAATACACAAGATGTGTGTGTGTGTGTGTGTGTGTGTGTGTGTGTGTGTGTGTGTGTGTGTGTGTGTGTGCCTTCTATACTGAAGATTTATACAGAGAGCCTAAACTGGTTCCATGACTCTTTCCTCAAAGGTATTCCTTTATGAAGAAGCCCCTCTGGGAAGAGTATGTGATAAAAGTATGAGGGAAAAATCTGTAGAAGAGAGGAATCTATAAATCTATAAGATACAGCATGGTTTGGACTACAGAGCCTTATTTAAAAAGTGAATACAGTATCATTTTTAATCTGCCCATCAATTGTAACATTCAAATTTGAACTAGTCACTCTGTGATTTAGAGAAGAAAGCTTATTAGTATTGACCATTCCCAGCAAAAGCAAAATAACAAATGCAAACCCTGTGCATTTTATGCTATACAACTCAAAGCCTCCTTTCCTACTTCCTTTACCTCAGATGACTATCCTACTTTTGCAAAACCCCTGATTTGTCGACAGCAGTCATTTCTACTCAGATTTAATCACTTCTCTTCAGGAAAAATATTTTCAAAAGGGCAGCAAAAATAATCAAGGAGATGGATGCACAGTTGTATGCAACCAAACTAAAGTGATTAGGATTCTTGGACCCAGAAATACAAAGGTTTAACAAACATGTTAAGTGCTATGAATAATTCATTTGCCAAATTCCTAAGTAGTGTCCAAGTGAATTAAAAATGAGAGCTAAGTGTTAGATGAAAATTGCAAGTCTGCCTAGTGCCTGTGCTTCACATTTGTAACCCTAGCTACATAGATTACTGACATTGGAAGGAACAAATTCATGGACAGCCCAGAAAGAAAGAATTTTGAGACCCTTTCTCAACCAATATCTGGGTGCAGTGGTGCATGCCTGTCAATATGTATGGGAGGTTGAGATTGGGTAGACCAAGATCAAGGAAAGCTTGCACCAAAAATTCCACAGACTTTGTCAACAGTAGATCTATTTCTACTGGTATACTTCTGCCAACTCAGATACAATGGGAAAATGCTAATTTTTTCTAGCCTATCAGAGGCCAGAAAATGAGACCCACATCTCAAAAACAATAATCTCAAGAAATAGATAAAAATGGCAGTCTAGCAAATACAATGCAATGCACTGAACTCAAACCCCAGTACTGCAAACAAAAGCAAAAGATTAAAAACTGCACTTTAGAAAACACTAATTTTTTCCACAACACATGAGTCCACAGTGATATTTTTTTCCGATCATGGGGCCTGATCTCTGGGCTCTGGGCCTGGGTGCTATCCTTCAGCTCTTCATTCAGTTCAAGGCTAGCACTCTACCACTTGAGCCATAGCACCACTTCTGGCTTTTTCTGCTTATGTGATGCTGAAGAATTGAACCCAGGGCCTCATACATGCAAGGTGAGCATTCTACCACTGAGCCACCTTCCCAACCCATCACAGTGATCATTTTGTATGTCCTAAAATTGCCTTCTTCACATTTTTATCATTTCCTTTATCAGCTTGCCTAATGATTCATAGCTCACTCCTTTTTCCCCCCTTTTCTCTACTGGTTCAATTAATAATCAACTAAATGAATGTAAATTCATTTGAATAGGCCCCAAGCACTGGTAGCCATTAAGAAGAAGCAGATCTGAGAAAAATAAATGAGTGTGAACACTAAGGAGTCAGAACTGTGGTGATCAGTGAGGAGGATATACCTATACTGAGACGGACAAGGAACCTTCTCTTGGGGAGGGTAATTCATGCATAGTTCTGTTTCAGAGAACAGTTTTAAGTACCAGATTTTGATAAAATTATGAAACAAATTTTGGAAATAGAAAACTGGTGATTTCTAGCAAGTATAATTAACTTGACTCATTTTTGTGTTTTAATTTTAATGCTTCAAATAATTGGTCACAATATACATATGTTCTGTTCTACCTGATTCTGATGGATTTCTCCCTTCTAATAAAGCAACATTAAAGACAAATCAGGAATTTAGTTATTAAGTGCCTCTAATTTCATCAACTTTAAATCTAAATGAAAGCAAAATTTTTCAGCACTGCCTTGACCCATCAGGGAGCCTATTTGTTTTACCTAACTTCAAACTGGCCAAAGATGAACTTGAGTGGTTTGCCAATTGTTTATACCACCATATAAGAGATTATAAAACCATGACCTATCTTGATACATTCTGACTTGTGCTCAAGAAAAGTCAAGCAAATTATTTCATGATTTCATTTTTAAATATCTGCCCTGTAGCTGAATTCTCACATGCCATCATAATGCCTACAGCGAAGCTTTGTTACTGCCAAATTTTAAGCCCTTAGAGGAAGTCTCCTTTGATAGAATTTGGGACACAGCATACCATTTTGTTTCACATCATCCCTTAATTCAATGTCCAAAAGCACTAACTTCAAAAAGGGCACTTTCTCCTAGAATAGGTCATGTTCTGCAAAGCAAGTAAAAAAAAAACCAGATTGAGTGATTTTTATGCAGAAGTGGAGATATGCAAAACCAGCATTGTAGCTGACCCAATTATTTCAAACTTAAAGAGACGAGACTTGGTACTTCCAAACAAGCTTCTAGAGCTTTCATGGAGGAACATCACATACTTCTGGGTGAGGTATAACAGAAAAAGACCAGTTTACTTGAAGTTCATGTGTAAAATGGAGATAATAACTTTTATACATTGATGCTCTACAATGTCATCAAATATGTAAAGTTCTTAGACTAATTTATGACACAATGAAAATGTTAGGTAAATGATAAATGTTACTATTGATCAGAAAAGTAATAACAAGTTGAAACACGATTTGCAATATGTTAGGGGACTGTCAAATGTAACTATATTAGTATGTGGTACTACAGTTACTATGTAACTAAATTACTATGTTTTACAGACATATCAGCTGACATTTTTCTTAGAGATTTTAACTACTAAGTAGACAGAAATCTGCTGGCAATCTGTATGCTAATAATTTTCTAGGAACAATTATGTCAAGATGGTCACCCAATTAGTGGAAAATAGATCCATGAAGGTTAGAGTTGAAGGAGTAGTACTTACACATTTAAAATAAATGGCAATGTCAATCTACTAAATTACAATATCCATAATTCTCTCCCAGTTTATAACTTGAAAATCGATATCTCTGTACATGTTTTCTTTGGCTATTGTTGTAACTCATTATAAACCAGGTCGACAAAGCAATACAATATTATTTTCTTGTAGTTCTGGAGATTAGAAGTATGACATGGATTTCTCTGGGTTGGAGTCAAGTTGTTGATAGAGCAGGTTCCTTCTGTTTTGGTTTTACTAATATTAGAGTTGTTTTTACATAAACAAATATCAACAATGGGAGATAGAGAAGAATGGATGCTTGCTGAACTTTAGATTTGGGATATTTGGGTTAATCTCTCTATGAATGAGGCTCACTTCCACATCATTGCTGTAAAATAAATCAATTTTAAAAAACCTCCATGTTTAAGAATAACATACTTGAACTGTAACCATTATCTCCAAAGACTATTGTTAGTGTTTTCTTAATTTTTTAAAAAAGAGAAAGAATGGCCAAGTCTTCCACTTTCGTGTTCAATTTTTTTCTCCATTTAACTGGAAGAATATATTCATTTATGGACACTACATGTTAGAGACATAAATACAGATAAATCAAGCTTAGCTGAAACAAGAAAAGATACAGGGCAAAATCATATGTGGAGCAGATGGAGGAATTCAGAATATTTAACCAAGAAAAGGAAGCACTTTTAAGTGTGGAGAAGGAATGGAAACTATATTAAATTGCTTTGCTATAATTTCTGTAAATGCTTACTGTGTTCCTAGCATGCCATATTAGGTGTTAGAATATTATGTTAATCAAGCTTTCCCATTTCTGGGAAGTTACACAAGTAACTTTAATATATATTAAAATAACAATATTTAGTCATTTTGTATTATGCTCATGCTAGTTGCTTTAGAGGTTTATTTGCATGCTGCTATGTCATTAGCTTGATGTCATTGTAATTTCATGGTCTTTAACCTCAACAACATCAATGTCACCTTGTTTTTCCCTTCTTCTCAGAGATTAGTTCAAGTCTACTCTCCATTCTCACCTCTAAAATGGGGCTACTAATGGCAATTAAGCAATAAGAATGCTTTGAGGATTAACCAAACTACTTCACATAAAATTGCACAGCAAATTGCCCGAAACATTCAGTTAGATTAATGCTTGTTGTTATGATGCAAAGTGCTGACTCCTTCACCTCTTCTGATATTGCCTCCATCTTTACAGAAAAATGAGGTATCAGTTTGAAAGACCCAAAATTTTGTCCCTAACCCCAAAGAGAAAGTATGAATGTCTATTTTTCTTCTTGTCTTCTGTCATAATGGAAGAGTTGCCTCTTCTTCTTATTGCAAGCTAATCATTCTACCGGTTCCCTCAGAAATGTTTCCCCCTTTTAGGACCTGAGCCATAAATATCAAAGGATCTTTCATATCAACATTCTCATTCCCATCAAGATTTGAGCATGCTCAAGCCCCTCTTCTTAAAGCAATCTTCTTGTTCCTCTCACTTGCTGGCTTTCTCTCTCCCTTCCACATTCTATATCAAACACACCAAATCAGGTTCTTTGTGCTCTAACCCCTCCACATTATCTTCCATCTTCTCCCCAATCTGTCAAATTCTGTCTCCTAACCTTGGCTTTTGTCATAGAAAACTGAGCCATCAGAAAGCTCATTAATAATTCTCTTCTTAACTAATACTGTGGTGAGGCTTCAAACTTCATTATTCTTTCCTTGGTAGTAGCTGACATAATGACTATGTCTTTTATTATACATTTTTAAAAACCTCTTTATTCTCCTTTATTTTATGATATAGCTCTACATTAATTTCCTGTTACTGCAGTAGCTCTTCAGCTCAAGGCGAACACTCTACCACTTGAGCCACAATGCCACTTCTGGTTTTCTGGTGGTTAATTGGAGATAAGAGTCTCATGGACTTTCTTGACCAGGCTGGCTCTGAACTGCAATCCTCAGGTCTCAGTCTCTTGAGTAGCTAGGATTATAGGCGTGAGCCATCTGTGCCCAGTGATATTTTCTATTTTTCTCTCCCACTAAAAAGCAATGTGTTGGTCTTCCACTTTCCTTGCTCATCATATTTATCTCAAAAGTGTTCATCTATTCCTGTATCTTAAATATCTACTGGTATTTCCATATCCATAGTTAATGCCAAGATAATTTCATCCACTGAAGACTCATAGACCTACAACTTATGGGCTGCTATCTATGAGTGCTCATAGATACTTCAGAATTAAACTGTGCAGACCTGACTTCATAACAGTATCATGCTCCTTCCAATTCTCCCTAAGCCAATGAGAAGGATGATCACCTACTCTGATACTCAAATGAGAAATCTGCTGGCCCTCAAAGTCTGCACAAAAGACAGGCTCACCAGCTGGATGGTAGTACACACTTCTGTCTTGCATTCCCATCTGCCCACAACTTCTTACAAAGTCCAGTAGATCATGTACAAATAGGTCCAACTTCCTTTGCATTCCACTATCGTTTCTCTAGTGTAATTTTCTGCTATTTACATTGTAATGATTTCTATTTGAGTAAGAATTAATTTTTCCAACTTCAAAACTTAGTTTAACTTTTCCAGAAAAAGGTAAATCATTTCCTTCTTTTTTATAGTAGTGCCAGGCCTTAAACTGAGATAATCACCTTTTATTTGGCTTCCTTGCTATTCTAACATTTTAATCACAGCTCTAACCTAGCTTTATGTTGGTTACATTGGCGACAAAGCCTCATAGATTTTTACTACCCAGACTAGCTATAGACCTTGCTCTTCCAAATCTCAGCCTCTTGAGTAATTATGGTTACAGGCATGAGCCACTGACACCTGGCTATAAATTCTTCATGGTAAGATTTGACTTTAGTGATAAGCTTTTCCACAAATATGTAGCCTGAAATTGCTTATTGGTGGCTCATGCCTATAATCCTTGCTACTCAGGAGACTGAGATCTAAGGATCACAATTCAAAACCTGGGCAGAAAAACCCATGAGGCTTATATCTCCAATAAACTACTAAGAGAAAAGAAAAAAAAAGAAAAAGAAAAAGAAATCCAAAGTAGAGCTGTGCCTCAAGTGGTAGAATACTAACTAGGCTTGGGCAAAAAAAAATCTCAGAGACAATATCCAAGTCCTGAATTCAAGTCCAAGCCTGGCACACATACACACACAATGTAGCCTGAAGGCTATTAAAATCTGACCCAAGTTTGTTTAATGGTCCCCCAGTTCACCTACTCAGCCATGGTAAAGTATCATCAGCAAATTGTGCTTGCCTTCTCTGGATTCTGGCATAGTCCAATCTCTCTGTCTGCAACATTTTCTCCTTTGTTTGGAAATTGCTGTCTTCAAATAGCTGGAAAGATATCCCCTGTGAGTATTCTTGCAGCATTCCTTGCAGATTCTATGCAGGAAACATGTCTGTCTCTGCAAGTGCTTAACACAGCTTTTGAATCTCACAAACTGTCAGAACGTGTGTGTGTACATATATGTGTGTGAATGGATAGATAAGAATCTGAAATGTTAAAACACTGTAAATTTCAATTGTGCGAAATACTAGCATACATAAATTTACTGGAAATCCTTGGGCTTCTTTTATTTTTCAACAATTGTCCTGAATAAGTACATTAGTGAATCAATAATTAGAACATATTATACTTTCACTATATAATGAAACTTTTGTTCATATCTGAAGGCTTTCCCTTCGCTGAATCAACTTGCCTTACTTAAAAATGTTTATCTTTATAAATGTTGTTCAGGCTCTGATGCCAAGAATGTATTGTTCAAAATGTCTGTTTAGTTTTTAAAGATGGAACTCTACCCTGTGCATGGATTTAAGTATGTATAGAATGTTATGATGGAGCATAGCAGAAGTGATGGTCAGGTGTACAAATGGTAGGGGACACAAAATAAATGTGAAATAAACTCAGTATTTTAATAAAGTAAAAAATTATATTAGATATTTTAAAGAATAAAGTGTATGAATTCATTTACTTTAAACCTTAAAAAATACATCTAATTATAAATTCTATACCTAGCTAATTAAGAGTTTCCAGAAAGTACATAAAAATCTTTAACGTGTTCTTTGAAATCATAAAAATTACAATGTGCACTGTAGGCACTTTAATGTAGACAATATGTCAACTACATCTTAAAATTCTTCTATAGAGACCTAGACCTAAATGAAATGAGGACACTGTTTTTATGGAGCAAATCTTTTACTATTTTCTAGAAAATATAGAGTTAAAATTTGAAGTACCCTCTGTTCCTTGTGGTAGTAAAAATTATTCTTTTTCTTCATAATTTAACTCAGATATTTTCATAAATAAGGTAATTAGATAAGGAGGGTGCTATCATGAAAGTAGCAGGTTAGTATGCTCTAAGTTAACCTATAAGATGAAGTTATATGACTGTTTAGCAAAAACAGTCACATAATAGAGCTGTAACATTGTTTTTTCTCTGAATGATACTTTGGTAATCATTCATTCGTGTTAATAAAATCAGAAAATAGCACAAATTAACTTGCAAAGACTTTTTTCCTTAAATGCCTGAAAGTAAGATTTTTCTGCCTGAAAAATCTTTTATGCTCAATAAAAGATGGCAGATTGCCCTATTGTTATCATGGAAAATTAATGTATTGACTTACTTCTATTCCAGCACAGACTGTCCTGTATCTGTCAAGTGAACCATTTTATGCTAAAGAATAAAAGTGACACTCAATTAGCAACTTCACAGATTTATATATAATCATTAAAAAAAAAAGAATCTTTCAATCTGGGAAGGAGGCTCAGTGGTAGAGTGTTTGTCTTGCATGCGTGAGGCCCTGGGTTCGATTCCTCAACACCACATAAGCAGAAAAAGCCAGAAGTGGTGCTGTGGCTCAAGTGGTAAAGCACTAGCCTTGAGCTGAATTGCTGAGGGACAGCACCCAGGTCCAGAGTTCAGGCCCCATGACTGACCAAAAAAAAAAAAAGAATTTTTCACTAGTTTCAATTTTTAAATATATTTTATTGTAAAGATACTGTACAGAGGGGTTACAGTTACATGAGTAAGGTAATGTGTACATTTCCTGTCAAGTTATCTTCTCCTTGTTTTTCCCCTACCATCCCTTCCTTCTCCACCTTCTCAATTCCTCCCTCTCCCTGCCTCCCCCAAAGTTGTGAAGTTCATTTTCAACATACTGTCAGCATTTTGTTATTTCCCTTCCCCTCCCTAAATTAGAAAAATGTATATACAAGATGCAGGGCACCAGCATCAAACACAGTGAAAACAGGGGTTATACCAGAGGGGAAGAACATACAAAAGAAACAAAAAAAAATCACATGGTACCTTATAAATACATTAAAAACAACAGCAACAAAGATAAAACCTCTTGTGTCCCTATCTTGGGGTTCATTTCACTTAGCATCATCTTATATGGTCATATGTACATAGCTTTTGACCTTTTCTGCTTGTCCTAGACATGTACTAGTTGTGGCAAATAAGGGAAACCATGGGACCTATGTTTCTTTGGGCCTGGCTTACTTCACTTAATATAATTTAGTTTCAATTTTTTTGTTCAGTGAAAGCAAGTGAATTTTGCCTTCAGAGAAGTGGCATCTTCAGGGGATTCGGATGTGGATTTAAATCATTATCTCATTCCCTTCTCACTGCATCTGCACATAGAAAATTTCAGCCTGAGCCTGACAGACAAGAGCGCCTAGAGTCCTCAGCTAATGCTGTGGTTTAAAACCTCTAGATGTTTATGCCTAGATACACAAATAATTTTAATATTTTCTGTAGAGGGCAGATTCAGCATTTAAAAGGATATGAATCAGATAGCCAGTATAAAAGTGTACAATTCCTTAGAAGGATCATAAAAACATACCAGCAAAAAAACCCTTCAAGTGTATCTGCTGATCCTGAAAAGTAGACTATTCAGACTGTTAACAGGTTAAGAGTATAGAGAGTAAAAAGAAGTTCTCTGAAAACTTCATGACAACTACAAGTAAGCAAATAAAGCTTACTAGCAAAAATATATGTAGTCATAATGGAATAAGAAAAATAATAATCCAAATGAGAAAAGGGGAAACTGAGTTTAGCATGGTTTAAGGAAAATTTGCTCTTCCTTTAGATATGCAGGTAAGCTAGGCACTGGTGGCTCATGCCAGTAATCCTAGATACTCAGGAGGCTGAGATCTGAGGATCTCGGTTCAAAGCCAGCCTGAGCAAGAAAGTGGGTGGGACCCTTATTCCAATTAACCACCAGAAAACCAGAAGTGGCTCTGTGGCTCAGGTGGTAGAGAGTTGGCCTTGAGCTGAAGAACATTGCCTAGGCCCAGAGTTAAAGCCACAGGACTGAAAAAAAAATGATGGTAAATTCCTATGGACAATAACATTTCAGGGAGAGCAGAAACCTGTTGGGAAGGACAGAGGACATAGTAGTCTCAGCAAAGAAACTATGCCACAGATTGTTCATTGTGACAAAGAAAAGTGATAGATTTCAGACTTTAGGAGCCCTTCACAAGTGACACTGGCTGCTCTCCGGTGACTTGAGAAGGCAGTAAAAAGATAGTCATATTGTGGACAAGAGAAGTTCAAAAGAAGCAGCCAAGGGTATAAATTGTCCACTAAGATCATTGGAAGGCAATTTGACTGGGAGCTGGATGCATTGACAAAATTATGAATGTTTCTGAAGATGCCAGAAAAGTCTGGAGCAGCTGTTAAATTTGAAAGAAAAAGAGAGAGTAGGTACAAAATTTAAGTGCAAGAATCTGATGGATATGTCTCAGAGATGGATATCAAGAATCCAGGAAGTCTATGCAGATTTTCAATAGGAAAAGCTCATCAGAAAAAAATGAAATATAAAAATATAAATAAGATTGTAATGTAAATAAATTTATAGGATCAGCCTCTCATTTCTAGAATTAATCAGCAATGACCTGCAATGTTTCATTGATTTAACTCCTTTATTTTTACCTTTGTTAGTGCAATTACAGTTAAGACAAAACTACATTTCACTTTGAATAGTAAAAGTATTAGTAGACTTAGAATTTCATAATGGTTAGTAAATTTTCTAAGTAATAACTTTCCTGAAACTCATTTTTATTTCAATAGGTTAGGCTTATAAGATTTTGCCAACTATCTCTTAAATATAGCTGCATTTTTCTGTTAATGAACAGAGTTAACATGCAAAATAAAATTTGCACTTCTATGAAGATTGCAAAACCAATTTCTCATTACTATTGCCAGTAAAAGCTTCAGTACTTTTTCTAATATTAATATTTCCCAATTAAAATACAGAGGATGAGCAACATTTTATTGCACAGTACAACATATCAAGAAAACAGCCTCAAGTTTAACTCTAATCACTTCTTTGCCAATTTATTCAGCTTTGGCTAATTAAAAACATGGATTTTTCAATATCCAGTGTTTATGATACTATTATGCTTGATAGAAAGAATGTATTTTATATGTAATTTCTACTAGAAATGTAACTAAAAGGTAAAATTTATTTAATTTATAATCAAATTAACATCCCATACCAACACTTTCTCATTTTTAAAAGTAAACATTTTGAAAAGTGACTAGTGCACCTTCCATTTGTTTGTTTCAAAACAAAGCTTTGAGATGAAACACAAACATTTGGGGAACATAATTTTAAAGCTTCTGTTTGTCAGATACTTTGCCTATTAGATCATTTGCCGATTAGATCATGCTTTACAACAGCTATCTTAGAGATTTCTTTCTCTTTCACAGAAGAAAAAGTTAGAGAAGAGGTTAGTTTCACCAAAGTCATACAACACTAGTTGACCAAGATAGGATCTGAAGCTAAAATACATTGTGCCCAAGTACTGAACCAAGACAACCACTGCTAGCCAATTTTCACTGGCTTTGACTATGTCAAACTTCTAGCTTGAATTATTCTCAAACCACACCAAAAAAAAAACACTTTAAAAAAGAATACAAAAAATTAAACAATTGAACCAACATAACTGCAAACATGTAAAATATTTTCTATAATTCAAATTGTCAGCCACTCAAGGAAATTTTCTCATTTCAGTAACTATTTTAATTTAAAAACTATCCTCTTGTGAAAGTTATTTTAACTCCTTCAAGACCTAAAGAATGTCATTTGATAACTGAGCACACTGGAAAAGTCATTTACCTTAGCCAACCTCAGGAGTATGCGACCAGAGAATCTTTACTCATTTTATATCCATACCATATTTAACTCATTTCTAGAAAGAAGTTTGTGAAAGTGTCAGTCCAATTGGCAGACATTTTTCCTATACTTAAAGAAAGATCCCAGATCATTGGTACCCTGGTAATTGTGGCTCTCAAAACAATGTGCACTCAAGGATAATGTTGCTACTCTGACATTTCCTTTAGTAGCCAGAACACAGCTGGGTTGTCTGCTCAAGGAGTTTCCTGTTAGAATACATCTGAAGAATATGAGCCATCAAGCTTTCCGGGTTGCACACAAGCAACTCTAACTTGAATCTTCGTTATTAGTCTTGCACATGGATTCTATTAATTTTCCAAGAATTCTGCACAAAAAAATGTTTATTTAATCTTTATCCCAACTGAGAAACACACAAAGAGCTGTGATGTGATATAAATTTTGGACTATTTGAACTTTACAGGCTTTTTACTCATTCATTCATTGGTTAAAATGTAATATCTACAGTACTACCATTACTTCAACTAATACTGTTTAATACAATCAAAAGTGTTACAAAAATCCATAAACTGCTTTCAAATCAGTGGGCAAGAAAAATGTCTACATGCTGTTTTCTCTTTCTAGAGATGACTATGGGAAAAAGAAAAATGTGACTGAGATTTGTCTGTTGTTGAGCAAAATATTTCAACAAACTAACCTTTATTTTATTTTTCTGTTGGTATTTGAACTTGGGGCCTGGGTGTTATCCCTCAGCAATTTTGCTCAAGGCTAGCACTCTATTTCTTGAGCCACAGCTCCACTTAGAGATTTTTGTGCTTAATTGGAGCTAAAAGTTTCTCAGATTTTTCCTCCCCAGGCTGGCTTTGAACTATGATCCTTAGAACTTAGCCGCTGAGTAGCTAGGATTACAGATGTGAACCACTGACTTTTTTTTAAATATATTTTTTATTGTAAAAATACTGTACAGAGGGTTTACAGTTACACGAGTAAGGTAATGAATACATTTTTTTAAATTTTATTTTATTTTATTTGTGAACATACTGTACAGAGGGGTTACAATTGCATGGGCAGGATAATGCGTACATTTCTTACCAAGCATTGCAGCCTCCTC
>NW_012267264.1:11830601-11837457 GCF_000151885.1 Dipodomys ordii
AAAATCAAGAACTCTAATAACAACAGATGCTGGAGGGGATGTGGACAGAAAGGAACCTTACTTCATTGTTGGTGGGAATGTAAACTTGTCCAACCACTGACTTTTAAAACAAATTAGAAAGACCTAAATTACTCTAATAAGAATTAACACAATTAAAAACAAACTGGCCAAAAAAACCTTACATTTTTAAGAACATAAATATCTGATAGTGAATTACTAGTTTCTACTCTGTTTTATGACCCTACCTCTCCTCTTCCACACTTTCATACCTATTCTTTCTATGTGAAAACCTAATGTAATGACAATCTAGCCAGCTGCCTGGCTGGCTAGGTGGATGCATTTAATTTAAGGATAGAGGTACCAATCTTTCTGGATATCTCTTGGTGCAGAAAAACGAAGTGTATGTGAGAATTCATAGAAATCCAAAACCAATGAGATTTAGGGGGACAGGGGATTTTATAGCCAGAAAAAAATGGTAAAATTTTTCTTCATACTTGGGCACATAGAGTTTGGATTTGAAGGACAGAGCTCTTTGAAAATCATATAGTTAAACCCAAAAAGCTGTATCTATATCATTATTAATGCATTCGACTACCATTAGAACTGCACAACTGTATGTGCATCCAATATTGAGGTATATAAAGGATGATGTTGCATACATCAATTTGTTGAAAGTGTTGTGCAAAATTCCAGAATGGAATACTATTTCATACAGCCATGTGGAACTTACTCAACTGACAATCTCAAACCTAACTGATTCCAGGAGGGTGGACTTCAAACCCTCCACACATCAATGGCATACCAAAAATAAAAATAAAAAAGAATAGCCCAAGTACCTTAAATAATTTCCCTCCTCTACTTAAACACTGTGATGGAAAATTTGATACTTTTATATTTAACCTTGAAGAACGTGGAAGGTGTGTCTTTTACAGCATTCACATCATAAAAGTACAATCAAATGCCCTTATGTGGTTCCTTAGATCATTGAATTAGTAATTCATACCTTTCAGATAACATTTCACAAATGAACAGCAGCAATAAAACAATCACTTGCGATGGTTATAGGAGTCATTTCAAACTTTGGACCATCACATTCATCCATCATGTTCTTCACAATGTTACCACAAATGCTGGACTGAGTGATCACAGTGGCAAAGAAAATGCCAAGAATTTTGAATTACAAGATACAGTTGGATCATTTTATAAAAACCATTTGGGATATTTCAGGAACTGAACTCTTATTTTTTTCTTGTTCAGTCAGGTAAAAACAATCCTGCCCACATCCTCAGGATGGTTCTTGTTAATGGGCCTTCAGGAAGGCAGAAAATGCTATCTTTTCAAAATCCCAGTCATATACATTTTCTCTTCCTCCAGAAGTTAAATAGCTTTTTCTTCTAGTCATTTTTAAGGAGAAAAAAGTACTAACCTCTCTTGTTAGACAAAGCATAAAAGAGCCATGATCAGGTCTTTGCTTATTTAGTCCAACTGGGTGGAGATGGAAGGAAGAGAATTGGAGAGAATGAGGGGAAAGATGACACTATACAAAAGGAAATGTACTTATTATCTGATGTATGAAAAGGTAACTACACTGTAGGTCACCTCTAAAACAACATAAAGTAAATTTTAAAAAATGTATTTACATAAAAGTGCCTATTCCTTCACTGGCTACCATGGTACTTTTACAGCAAGAAAAATTAATCTGTGTTTATATGTCAAACTGGTATTCGGGGAATATAATATCACGGATGGTAACTTTAAGAATATTTTAGCTCTTAAGCTTCAGGCTATTTATCTTTTATAAACATATATTTTATCACTACTGAGTGGATAGGATGCCTATGAAAATTGACCACAGCATAATTCCAAGCAAATTCTATTGTGAATGCCTATTAAAATAACATGAAAATGCAATTAATAATCTTGAGATGATTATTCCAAATTGGTCACAAAAAGGGACCTGAGAGAATCAATCAGAGAAGGGAGTGAGATGACAGAATAGGGTTTAGAGTTGTAAAAGTCTACAAGGAAGGGACAAAACTCTCAATCAAGAAAGGTAAATATGCAAATCGTCCCCCACAGAACCAAAGGAATAAAGTTCTAGGTTTTGGATTTCAATAACTGTAAGAGAACATGTCACTTTAAGTTGCTAAGTATATATAATTTGTTACAATAGCCAAAGGAACCTGGTACATTCATCATTTTAAAAGCAAACAACTTCCAGGAAAATATTCTAGGGTTAATTATATAATATTTATAACCAGAGATACTATGAGAGGTAGACTGACCTAGATAAATTTAATAGATTTCCAAACCATCTGTATCAGTCATACAAAGTGCAGACATTCTCTAGAATTTATTTGCATTTTAACGACAAAATAATAATAAACTAAGAATTTCTAATGAACATTTTTCCATCTCTAATGGTAAAAAAGCTTTTGCTTTAAAAAAATGTTCCATAATCTGGGGGTATAGGAACCATTCCACATGGCTACGTTTTCAGAATAAATACCGTAGCCTCTCACAAGCAGAGTAAATGCAGAAATACATTTTCACAAAAGGTAGTAAGACTAGTTATCTTCAAAGAATCTGCATTCATAGGAGTGACATTGAAATACTACAGACCATCTGCAAAAGGAGATGCCATGTTTGGATGTATATTTTCAAGCCCTTTGGGCAGGGGTGGTGTGGAAAGATCACAGAAGCAGAAAGCATCCAGCCTGAAGTGCACCCAGGTTAGTCAGTAAACATGAGGAGAATTCAAGTCTTCAGTGTATAGGAATGTTTTTAGAGTAACATTAGGAATGATGGAGTATCATTAATGCAAGTCAATGGTAAAGAGGAATAAAAAGGATTATGTGACAAGAAAAAAATGTTTTTCCTGAAGTAAATAACTCTGTATTTGCATGGTCAAGATAGTAATCACAACCAGAACTTATATACCTGCTAACCACAGAAATAGGTGACCTTTAAGGTCCATTTCTTGACTTATATTCTAAGATTTTATCAGTCTAAGATTCCAAGTAGGCTAAAACCAGGTCAGCAGAACCACATGATTCTGATCAACTTGTATGTTCAGGACAGACTCAGCTAACTCCACTTTTTGCAAGAATGTACCAGTAGCATGGTATCTTCTTCTGCACTTAGTTTTTATACAAAAAAATGCAGAGATGACCAACACATTTAGCATGTGCATGGAAATCAACTCCTTGAGGAAGAAGGAAAATACCCAAAGTCTTAAATCAATTTGTTGTCATTAAATCAATTGCTTAAAATACTGAACAGGACTATAACAAGATTGGGAGTCCAGTCCATTTAGTTCAGAAATCTACATGCATGTGAAATATGGGAATATCAACCAATATGCTAAACATATCCTTGGGGCCCACAAAGCACTTTTTCCTACATTACTGCAAATCTTCCCTTTGCTTTACAGTGAGTGTCGCTAAACATAAAGGAAATGAAGCCCAAAAAAATCAAAATCCATTCATGCATCAGGCAAGCAGGAGAACCCAGAGGGAAACCCAAGTCCTTGAACTTCAAGTTTCACTTTTTTTGTCATTTTACTGTTTATTACCTTGATCTTTGAGATACATTGAGAAAGTGTCACAATGTCAAATGACAAAGTCAAGAATAGTCATAAAAATCCACTACCTGGTAATTCTTAAAGAAGTATTGTTGACTTGAAACCACTTTGTACATCACTTATGTTGGGAGCCAAAAGGGAGTCTCTCAACATAATAGGCTTGACTATCTCAATGGAACATCTTGAGGCTGTTTACAGAATCCGACCTTTTCACCACGCCCTAAGTAAACACCCTGCAGCTACTAATGACCACTTTTTCACCTTGCCCCAAGCAAGCTCCCTGCAGCTGCTTCCGCCAATGAAAAAGCTTCCTTATTCCAAGCATATAAATAAATACCCCTGTGTGAAAAATAAAAATTGGCAGCTTGATCAGAATCTTTATCTTGCTGTCATTCTTTGTGTCTCTGTCCCTTCATTCCTTCTCGCTTAGGTTCACTGCCCTCTTTGACGTCCTGCGGGTCTGGACAACTTAAATTTTAAAAAATAAAGGAAAGGAATGTTGTGAGAAAAAAATGAACATAAAAGATGCAAAATTATTTGGCCATTATGCTGCCTAACAAAATAGCACAGTGTCAGGTGAACTTAAGGTCAGAAGTAGAAAATCAAATTGAACAATATTGACAAGTCATTTTATCCTAGGTGACCTGGGAAGAAGATGGTATTTTAGTATCACAAATACATCTTCCATATAGTCATACCTACCATCTTCGTCATTAGCAATGACATTGAAAGTGAAAAGTTTATTTTATGGAAGGATATAGGGTACCGAATTAGCTTCCTGATCTGTTAATATTTCATTGGTTGGAAGCATACATCAATGGAGGAAAAATTCTGCTGTGGGCCGATGTTAGATCTATCAGGTGACATCTCAGTAATGGCCAGGGGCACCTCCCAGAGGAAACAGAAACAGCAATCAGGATTGGTGGCTGGGGCTATTTCTTTTAGACATACAGTTCCTTAATCCATTTTGTCTCCATTCATTGTCAGGATCAATGAAAATAAATGTCAAAAACAGTTAGATCCAACCAGGTTTAAAATAAACACTCACTTCTAAAAATACTTATGGAAAGAATCTTGCCAATTTTTTTAAGAACAAAAATATCAAAAGCATCATTTGATAAGAAAGCATTGTGATCATTATCACTATGAATGTCATTCTCTTTTTTTATTACTAATCACTGCTCATTCTGGCTGATTCACTTAACTGGCTATTTTCAATTACTACATTTTTTAAAAAAAATTCAATTTAACTAAATGTAGTCGTGTCAATTATGAGCAGTGAATCAAGGAGAAACTAATGATTATAGATAATGCAATTATCCTGGTTAGTTGCTCTAAGACAATGTGCTAAAGCTTTATGGAAAGGAAACTTCAAGGGCAACAGGCAACTGAACGTGATGAGTAAGATAAATCTTTCTTTTGCTTTTCTGGCATTGCTAGGGATTGAATTCAGGGCCTTGTGCCCTGAGAGTAAGCAGTCTATCACTTGACTCATGGATCCAGCTCTTTTTGCTTTACTTTGTTTTCCAATATGCATTTTTTCTCAGGTAGCCTTAGGCCATAATACTCTTACCTTCATCAACCACATAGCTTGGACTAAAATGTGAACCATAATACCTGGCTTGTTCTTTGAGATAGGGGCTCCCTGTTTTGACCTCCTCCTGTTTCTACCTCCTAAGTACCCCATGAGAGCAAGTGTCTCATGAGAGGCACGAACCACCAGGCCCAGTTCATTTCTTCATTCAACCTCTTGGGTTTTATCATGAAAGATCTACCCTAAATCTGGTCAGTGATATAGTCTTCATCAGAAAGAACATCACATCAGGACCACATAGTAACTAAAGCACAAATAGCTGTTAGTGCTACACCTTTGTTTCTGAGGGGGGAAAAAGGGCAATTTAAAAACATTTTTTGGAAAAATAAATAAAAATGTTTGTTAGGTATGACATTATTGTGGTAGTCAATACTTGTTATTATAACAAACTCTTTTCAATAATTAACAAGAAATGGTTTACTTTGGCTTATGGATTTAGAGGCTCCAACCTACAATCAGGAAGAAGCAAAAAACACACCACAAAAAAAATTGAGTTTAGGCCTCTAAGTGGAAATATCAGAATGGCAGGGAGAACCTGGAAGACAAAACAATTAGCATAAAAGGTAACTAGATATTCATCAATATCAACCATATCTAGACGTTCCTCTCTTAAGCAAAATAGCTGATATGGTTTTGAAATGCAATGGTGCTTCATGCCAACAGAAATGTCTCAGTATTGAAGATTAGTTGGAACATCCCATAACTGATTATCATTTTTTGCCAGAAGCTCAGAAAAGAAGAATGCTAGCAAATTAACATAACTTATTAACCTTCCCAGGGAGACCTAAACTTACTATATCAATCTTGCTTTTATAATTCTAATCACTGGAACATAACTTGAAATCACAAACTAATCAGCCAAAGACAAAGTGAGTCCCTGAAAACATTGGGAAAACAGTTAGAAATTTCTTGAAGTGTTGACTAAGCCCTGCCAAAACTTCTATGACACTATAATCCTAATTTTCTTTTTGAAATACTATGGTAGGGGTTGGGAATGTGGCTTGATGGTAGAGTGCTCGCCTAGCACACCGGAAGCCCTGGGTATGATTCCTAAGTACCGCATAAAAATCTGGAAGGCTCACTGTGCATCAAGGGGTAGAGTGCTAGCCTTGAGCAAAAGAAGCTCAGGAACAATGCCCAGGCCCTAGTTCAAACCCCAGGAAAGAAAGAAATACTATGGAAGAATAACAGTTAATTTTGATCAAATTGAAAGAATGACTAAATAAATCATAAAAATTATGACTTTATTAACAATGACATATTTTAAAATATATTATAGAATATATACATATATAACCTACTTCTATATGTACACATATCTATTTATATCTATCTATCTCCATACTTATGTATAAAATATTTGGCATTGTAGGAGTTTGAACTCAGGGCATTGTGCTTATTGGACTGTACCACTTAAGACGTAACTCCAGATTTTGGAGATAGATCTGTGAATTTTTCTGCCCAAACAAACTCGGACCTTTGATTCTCTGAATCACAGTCTCCTAACTAGCTAGCCCCTGGCACCCAGGTAGCATCTCCCACCCACCATTTTTAAATGCTTGTGTACTTTTTCAAATTTCATATAATCAAAAGAAGCACACATTGCAACCAAGTAAAGTATTATCTCATTCTAACAACAATTTTGAATTGACAAAGATAAAAATTTTTTTTAATTAATT
>NW_012267264.1:11837677-11850130 GCF_000151885.1 Dipodomys ordii
TAAACAACTGTTTTTTCCCCCTCTCCTCCACAAGTTATACTGACATCAAATATAGTGAAAGCAGGGGTTATACTGTGGGGGAGGGACATACAAAGCAACAAAGAGATAGTCTTATAAATGCGTTAGAAACACATGCATGTATAAGTCAAGCGGAAAAGGTCAGATAATGTGATGTCAGGAAAATGAACCCTTTGACGAAGATAAAATTTGTCAGTATTTATTGTACTTTACAATATTATATAGTCTTGCATGGAGGTATATATCAGGCACCTAAGGGTGATTTTCCAAATGTAGAATGAATCATTTCCATAACAAAAAGATAATAGAAATAGTTGTACATGCCTACTTGCATTTACATTTGGGAAAGGAAATGAAAAATGTGTTTTTTGAAAATTAAATGAATCCACCTGGTATTTAAAACCTTCTCTGCAATCTACGATTGCTATAATCAATAGAAGTAGTTCCCTGTTTTATTTTCTTGCTCAAAGTAAATAAAACCTTTGTATATATACAAAGAGATTCCAATTCTAAAATTTCAGCCTAAAGGCTATAGTAATCAAAATATAGTCAGCATCTCAGTTCATTTACATATATGTTTGTACCAAGACAATAATTGGACAAGTGTATATTTTCTTTGATGAAAAGAAAGCATAATTGTTTCAGTACAAAGTATAGAAACAATGCTCATTGAGTTAGATATAAAGCAGCATTTAAATATGCCTTGTGTTGTTAAAGTACCTATATATACTTTAAGATTCTTTTTTGACATTAGCTGATTTGTGTAGCCTTTTCTTTAGTGATATTTTCCTACCAACGTTGAATTTCCTACTAAAATTAAATTTTTATTTACTTGCACATATATACTTCTATCTACAATAGCTTCAAAAGAGATTGGGAAATTATATAAAATCTAGCACAGGTAACATTTTTAAACCAAAAAATATTGTAGAGACACTGAATTCTATTTTATTTAAAATCTTTGATTTCAGAAAATGAGATTGTAGAGAACAAGGATAGAAATACTTGTTACCTATTCTAAGACTGAATTGGTCCTTTTTCTAAATTAAGTTGGCTACTTGTATTACAAGCCTGTATTACCAAATATATGGTAAGTTGTGAGGTGTTCATTTTAGATACCATTATCTCAGAAAATGCTATTGAGTAGTATCTGAATATATGAGTTTGAACTCTGGGCTTAGGCTTTGTCCCTGAGCTTTCTTTTGTTCATTCTACTACTTGAGCCACAGTGCCACTTCCAGATTCTTCTGAGTAGTTTATTGGAGATAGGAGTTTCACAGAATTTTCTGCCCATCCTGGCTTTGAGCCATGATCCCCAGATCTCAACCTCCTGAGCTGCTACTTCCCCACTGCCTGATAAAGGTGAGAGAAAGGTACAAAAGAAGACATTGAGAGGGAAGTAAAAGACTAGAATATTACCAAATGCCTCCTATATTGCAAATGACAGACTTACTTGTAGACTTTAATTTTATTTATTAGTCACAAACCTCTCTATACTCTTACTTATTTTCCTTTAACTTAAAAGTGATTAGTTATTTAAAGCACATCTTGCTTGCAAAAACAAAAGGAATAGGTAAGGTATCTTCTGATCAAGATAATATTATACATTCATGCTATGCTACTCTAATCATCACAAATCAATGCTTACTAAAGAAGAAAAGAAAAAAAAACAGATATCTCTGAGATCCATTAGAAAATAACCATCTCTGTGGTGAAGTCCTAGAAAAGCAACACGATGAAACGAACTCTGAAGAGTAGGGTGTTCTAGAATTCAGAGAAAAAGAAGATTTTTCTAGAAGTACCACTAAAGTCATAAACTTTAGTGGCATTCCCTTTCCTCATGAAAGGGATTGATGCAATTTCATAAAGATAGGTAATTTCTATTTGTCAATTTGAAACAAAACTAAAGGAAAATAACAATCAAGGGGGGGAAGCAGTTTAGGACCTAAACACTGTATCCACTGACTTTTGGTCATAGTTCTTTTGCTTTATAACCATGCATTTGGTGGGTCTTGCTGTTACAGTGGCTGTACTTTAAGCAATGCTACAATAAATTAATTTACTCAGAATACTAAGGAAAAATACATTTAGCCTATAATCTTACATAATGATTATTTACAATTCACGTATGAGGAAAATATTTAAAGGGAGTTTTACCAAAAAAGCCCTAAATCTAACAAAAAAAACTTTCAAAAATGAATTTTACTGAAAGGAAAAATGAATTCAGTTGCAAGGCATGAATGATAATAAATGCAGATAGTTCTTGTTAAAAAATATTTTTTATTATAAAGAGGTCAATGAAACATAGATTATAGAGATTACAAAAAGACCATTTGTTTTTGGTTTGGTGTAAAGAATTTCATGGTAACTGCTAAAGTTTGAGGAGGCTGGAAATACAGTATAGTTCTATTATTACAAGTCAGGACATGGTAAAGACATTTGCACATTTATGTGAGCAAAGGTACATACACTGTACATGCTATTAAAAAGTGAACTATGTACCTTACTGGCAGGGACAGGAGGGAGAAAATAGGGGAGAATGAAAGGATTGACATTGACCAAGAACCATTATACTCATAACCTGACTTATGGAATTGTAACCTCATTGTACAACTACTTAATAGTAACAAAAAAATTAAAAAATGCATTCAATGTGGCCAAATTTCGATAGCCAAGAATAAAGGAAGGATTGAAAATTTTTTCTCAGTAATTGCTTCAATCCTCTCTCCTGTGTTGGGACTTGGAAACTTGGCCAGCAACTACTATAAGGAGTAAAAGCATGTGTGTGTGTGTATGTATGTATGTATACATATATAGAGAGAGGGAGGGACATGGGGTGAGGAAATAGAAAGACAGTTAGAAAAAATTATATAAGCACATATGTAAACATGCTAAAGATACAAGCAAACTTGAGACCTTGACATTGATCCTCAATACTGACAAATGAACAACAGAAAACCTTTAAAGCTAAATCATTAAAGATAAATGTATAGAAATCCTATACAAATTATACTCATATCTATCAATCTAGTGCTAACCAGGAAAGAGGAGACAAGAGGCACAGAATAAACTTGTTAAATAAAAAATACAAAGCAAAATGTTGAAATAAACTCCAACTATCATAGAAGTCATCAAAAAAGTTGTTTAAACATTTATGAAATAGGAACTGTCCAGTAGTGTGGAAGATGCAAGTTAGGTTTGGTGCTACTTTCTGAAGACATTTTTAAGATTTTATTTTTTAACACAGAGATGAAAATAAAAATTCATATTAACTAAGCTGCTATGTAAAGCAAATCCCTCAGAAAACTACAATTCAGGCAGAAAGAATGAATACAGATAAAAGAGAATAGTATATAAGAAGAAGAACAACGGATCAAGACCAAATAAATTCATGCATATTGATCACAATATACACAAAATCCAGGAGGTAAAAACTATTAGATTTATCTAAAGAAATTCACAAATACACTATGTCACTGCATTATTTTATTTATTTCAGAGCATAACTCAAGCCCTTTAAGTGAGTAAGGTTATAACAACTTTGTATAACAAAATTAATATGTACAATCAAGTAGACTAACTTACATGATATATTTGTTCTCTAATGATCATGTAGATAAATAGATATGATAGATTTGCACTCAAAGAATGCTTGTAATGTTTGCGGAAAATTACCTAGAATTCATTTCTAAAGAAAGCTCTTAATTAATCTCAAAAATACTAATATTTACTGTTTTGTTTGAAATTATCCTACTAGACTAAAAATGGATTTCAACAAAGGGAATAATTCTTATCTGTTTTGATACTAAAATGATTTTCTAAATAATCATCGTTTCTAAGAGGAAATCACAAAAGAAAATACAAAATATTTATACTGAAGAAAAATAAAATCACTATTAAAATTTACAGAATGTATTCAACAGAATTCCTACACAAAAACTTACATCCTTGAATGCAATTTAAAAAATAAGAAGCCTGAAGATAGAGATAAATACATAATGTCAAAGTACTAGGACACATATATTCAAAGAAAGTTAAAGAATTTAAGTAGTGAGTAATGAGATAGAAAGAAATAATAGAAAGGATCCACAAGAATATAGGCCACTTTGTGAAGAATCAAAAAAACAAAATCATTTACGCCAACCAGATTCAAGAATAAAGGGAAAATGATAGATAACTGATATCAAAGATATAGAGATAATTACAGATGCAATAGAAATTAAATATAATGGGCTTGGAAGGTAGCTCAGTGGTAGAATGCTTGCCTTGCATGCATGAGGCTCTGGGTTTGATTCCATAAGCAGAAAAAGCTAGAAGTGGTGCTATGGCTCAAGTGGTACAGCGCTAGCTAGCCTTGAGCTGAAGAGTTGAGGGACAGAGCCCAGGCCTAGAGTTCAGGCTCCACAACTGACAAAAAAGAAAGAAAGAAAAAAAGAAAGAAAGAAAGAAAGAAAGAAAGAAAGAAAGAAAGAAAGAAAGAAAGAAAGAAAGAAAGAAAGAGGCTCCACAACTGACAAAAAAGAAAGAAAGAAAAAAAGAAAGAAAGAAAGAAAGAGAAAGGAAGAAAAGAAAGAAAGAAATTAAACATAACATGAGATTAGTACTAGTGACAACTTTATGTAAAAATTCATATTGTAAGTATTATTTTCCAGAAAATTTTAACCACCAAAAAATATTATTTGTAATAAATAAATTGGTTGTTATGAACTATGAAGGATCTTAGATACTACCCTACCAGCAAGGTAATCTGGTTACCTGTCACAGTTCTATAGATATGGACAACATGAGACTCCTGAATCAGGAGGGACAGGACCATTTATCACTCATAGCAGTAGTAGTAGTAGCAGTAGCAGTATCCATAAGCCAGCATTTCCTTAAGTGATCTGTTTTCAGGAAGCTCCTGAGTAGAACCAAGTATATATTTCATATATATATATATATATATAGGTATCATATATACACAGATATACATATCCATATGTATATATGTGCATATATACACAGATTTACATGTATATCTGTGTATATATGTATACATATATATGTATATAGTGAGCTACATTACAATAACAAAAACCTGAATCTTATAGATACAAAACATGCCAACTCAAAGTTTAGGAGGGTGATATAGTTATCATGGTTGAAAGTAAGTAAACTTGAACTTTGTTCCAGAGAAAGATGGTCTCTATCTTCCAAGGATGTTTGCTCTTCTAGTTCTGGATGAAAAGGACAGTAAATATCTCTTTGAAGGACACATGCCCTAAAGGAGAGAAACCCAATAACCAATCACAAAAGAGAACTGAGCAGCCAGTAGCTAAAAAATAAGGCTTGTCAAGAAGGCCCAGCCAAAGCAGTGAGAATCCATGAGTTCTGCACACTCAATGAATCAGACTCAGGAACTCATAGAAAATACGCAAGCACTTCTAATGACTACTGAGCCACTGGCTTTGTCTCAGGTAGCTAAATGAGGAGTAATCTTTTCTCTAAAAAAAAGGTTGACACTTCCTTATGTAACCAAGAGGATATTGTCATTCATCTGGCTGCACTGTTTCTTGTTTGTTTTTCTCTGTTTTGTTTTGTTGGAGGAAGGTGTTAAGACAATTTTATGGTATAGCCCAGGCTGGCCTTAAACTCCTGATCACCTTGACTCAGCTTTCTAAATGTTGGGATTATAGACATATGCCACAAGTTTGGCTTCCCCTACGTTTCTAAATTCTGTGTCCATTTGACAGGTGAAGTTTCTTAGACCCTGTATACACTGCTGGATGATAAGTTTGTTTTGGACCATCCCAAATGGTAATTTAAGACAAGAGTTACAAAGCTACCATGGGCCAGGCATTCAGTTTCAACAAGATCTTGTGGAAAGATAACAGTTTCTTTTCAAAAAGAGTGAATCTATGGGCTTTGTCTGGTAGACCAAATACTTCAAATCCTAAGAGATGCCTAAAATCTAAACAGCAAAATCATCAATCACTGAAACTTACAGTTCAAAGGAGTCATTGTAGTTAGGGGGCTGCAGTTATAAATAGTATAAAATATTCAGGATAGCTTGCAATGCAACCTCTGATTTGGGGCTCCTTCTGAAGAATATTGTTCTTTTTTATTGTGAAAATACTGTACAGAAGGGTTACAATTACATGGGCAAGATGATGAGTACATTTCTTATCAATCATTGTAGCCTCTTCCTTTGTTTCCCCTTCCCATCTCTTCCCATCCTCCCCCCACCCCCACCTAACCCTCCCCCCTCACCAAAGTTGTAAAGTTAGTTTTTCCACATAACGACTTGTACATCTCATTCTTGCAATATTGATTGTTATGCTTGCCGATCCAGAGTACCTAGTAGAACCTAGAAACAGTGCATATATTGCCCCCCAAATGCAAATAACCTAATAAGGTGTAGCATGTCATTTATAGTGGTTGAAAATGCAGCATTTATTTCTCACCTGCTAAGGGATTGAGCTGTCGGAATACATTCACACATTCTTCAGAAACTGCCTGCCAAGAATATTTCTGATTTTCCTCAGGATTGATAAGTCACCCATACTGACAAAGGTGTGATGATTCTCTAGTTCAGAGCACTGAGGCTGAGGCTTGTCAGGTGTCAGCCAACACAATGTTATATGTCTAGTGAATGCTTTTGATGATCAGAAAATTGAAGCAGTTGTCCCAAACACCAAATTCATCATCACTAATTGGAAACAACAGTGGAATTTAGATACCCTAGAGAGTACTGGAAATATATTTTGGCGGTTTTTCCATATAGACACGAGTTTATCTTGTTAATGGATAAGAAGGCAAAAAACAAGACCTCTAGTAATGTCCAGAACAAATTAGCAAATGCAATTTCTATGTACAGTTACCACATTACAGTCAAATCTGGGGTGCCTAGAGTATTAGGAGGAACAATTCAATAAGCCAATATAAAGCTTCCAGCTCCTGGGAGCCTTTTTAAGTACCTGTATATAGAGAAACTGCATTTGTTGCTTTTCATGAGCCTTTACATTCTTACTTAACAAAACCCTTAATGAAATAAAGGTTTCCACATCTCCGCCTAGTGTTCTGCGTGGATTCATTATCTGAATAGGGACACTGTTCAGAAAAAGATTTATGTGTCAGTGTCAGTGCTGTTCTCCTGAGCTTAAATTTCCACAAAGCAATCAAAAGAGGTGTAATGACACTGTAACATATAATAGGTTGCATTAAGGGAGAAGAACTTTGAGTTCCCAGATAGAAAAAAAATTCTTTATAATGAATAGCAGACATGCCTGCCCTTTGTTTCAGAGGGAGATGGCATCACTAACTTCCAAGACCAACCTTTGCACGCATTCTTTAAATGGTAGTCCCAAACAAATAGTAGCCAGTGTCTCACTTTCAGGACATTAAAGGAAAATAAGATTTTTTTCACCTATGCTCACATTATATATCTGAAATTCATATATATTCAGATATGTATGTATATATATTCACATATATGATTCATGTATGTTGGGTCTTCGTCTGTCTTTGGACAGACCGGGTCCGAGGAGGGGTAAGTGCGGCCGGCCGCTCGCCCCGTTCCCCAGCCTCCCTTAGCCCAGGAGACTATCAGACCCAGCAGGGAGTCAAGTCAAGCAGGAACTTGTTTATTAACAGGGAGCATCCCCTTTTTAAAGCAAAAGACTGTGTGGGAGGGGAGGAAATGGAACCAACCAATCACTGAAAGGCCATACCTTATCATGCACCTAAGCTTCCATGAGTTGTTTACACACTGAACCTGAACAAATCCAGCTCTGCCCACTCAACTTCCTCTCAGGGCCATCTTTGCTACTTGTGTTCCCACAGATTTCCCCCCCATATATATATATATATATATATACATATATATATACATATACATATATATATACATATACATATATATATATATATATATATGAGCAGGGGTTGAACACATCACTCATTGGAAAAAAGAAACTTGGATGATGTGTATCTATTATGTTGACATTAAAATACAAGTCTAAAAACAGGAAGTATTTGTGACACTATAGAGAAATGGAGACACCAATATTTCTGGTAAGAATATAACTAGATCCATTCACTATTTACTATAATCTGGTAAAATCTAATACAGCTCTAATACAGCTGAAGATGGACATAGTCTGGAATCCAGCTTTTCAAAGATATGCCCATGAAATGTTGCTTGTACTGACAGTAAAATAATGGCATTGGAAGTGTTCCTTCCATATGTGACAACATGGTGAAACAATTTAAAAAATGAAATCAACCTGGATATCTATAAGAATGAAGTGCTTGGGAAGTTTTAGACTAGCTATAAAATAGAAGACTTTACAGAAGCTAAGTAAATAAAGAGTTATATGTATATTACTGAAGAATTACTAAAACTATTTTGAGATTGCTATTTAATCAGTATTGATAAACATAATAAATGTAAGACAAGATTCTCAGAAGATTTTAACTATAGTATTTTTTTGTTTTAATTACCTGATAGCAATGTGGTTCAATCATTAATTTTCTTAAGCCTGGATATGAGGGTAATTGCTACCTTTATGCATTCAATATCCAAAATAATATTCAAAGAATATTAGTTATAATGAACTAAATATTCCTTACTTCTGTATACTATTATTTAGACTTTAAGAGACACAGCATTGTTACGCAGTTACAAAATTGTACTCTAGGCTAAAACTACTTGAGTAGTTCTATCTCGTTAACAATTTCTGTACCCTTCAGCAGTTTAGTATTTTAAGCTTTAATTTATACATAAAACTGGAAAACGACACACTTCCCATTCTGGGGTTGTTAAAGGTGCTACATGAGGTAATAATTGAATACAAACTGCATTGCCAATATAAAGTACTTCAGAAGTTTGTATAATATTTGGCATGGAGAATGAACAATTTAATTCATATCCCATTAGCTCCTTTTTATATATTTAGTCGTAGCAATCAAATGTCTCTTTATAACCTCTTTAGAGAAAAGGTTTCTTTAATCAGAGATATAGTAAATACTGTCTCATTTGTTCCAACACACATTTCAAACCAGCTGTCTGCTTATCTCACTGTCCACCCAAGACAATCTGTGCTGTTTCATATTATCTGTTTCCTGGACCTTTATTACCTTTCCATATGAGTGTTTTCTTTTAATGAAATTATCCTAAATCTTACAACTACACCTCACTTTAGTGAGAATTGTCTGAATTAAAACTTATACTATTCATGGACAACAATTATCTTTCAGTGTTCTAAATTTTGTAACAATCTATAATTTCAAATAGCTTATGTAGACTGTTGCTCGTATGACATTCAAGTGAAGATGAGCTATTGTGTAAAACCAAGTTTATATATGCTGACTCTCATTCTAATACTTTGTATCAATTTGCCTGAGAAATACTAAGATCTGCCCTCAAAGTTCATCTCTGAAGATGTCTCACTAGTGTTTATAAATAACTATTATCTCTACTAAGTCTTTCATAAAGATGAAAAATATGTAATTACTTTCAGCAGGAAGCCTCAACTGGTAGTAACAGAATGGAGTGACACTATCTTGCAACATCAATTTGCGTAGTGTTTTCAGAAGTCCTGTCCATTTGGATAGTTAGTTATCTAATTATGTGTAACAAAAAATTTCTGTAGGAAAGGTGAGGGAAGATAAAAAGTTGAGCATGAAATTGTGTTTCTGTGAATAGTCTCCCAGGTCACAAAATTAAAGAACCACTACGCAAGTGGGTGGGGAGGCTCCTATTTGTAAGGATTGCAAATGTATCTCATTCTCCAAGGGAATGGATTTACACTTAAATTAGTCCATGAACTCATAAGGCAGATACACTGTCTAGCTAACCCTCTCCCTGTATCATGACTGCAAGCCCTGACTCTGGGGATGTAAAATCAAATAGTGACATAGGACAGATAAAGATGAGGAAAAAGAGCTACAGTATTTCCTCAGGAGTGCTGAAAGCCTACACGTAAACTTTGTTTTTAAGGTGAGACTGTTAGACCTTCCTTAATTTAATCAAGTACATTTAGCTGAGACAGACATTAAAAATTTTAGAAAGCAAAAAAAGCTAAAATGTTCTATCAGCAAGGACCTAGATAGGAGGCATTTCTTAATAATATTCCATGTTCATTTTGGTTTTTATTGTCATTTGCTTCATCTATGTATTTGTTTCATTATGTGTTGTTTAGTTTCAAAACATTCAGTGAAAAATCGTTTTCTTCTCTTTAGTATTACTAGTGATAGCTTGAAATGCATAAACTATTTTCATTATTATTGTATTTATACAACTCTGGCAGTAGGAAGACCATAATAATATTTAATGTCAAATAGCTTGTTTGTGGTTACTAAAACCATGACAGAGGGAGTGAGAGGATACTAGCTTACAACTATTTTCTTAAGGGAATAAAACAATAATGAAGAAAATGGGAACAGATAAATCAGGGAAAAGGAAGAATAAAAGAGTAGATTACTCAAGCAAAACTAGCAACAGAAATTGATGTAGCCAGATCAATGTAAACACAGAAAGCCAGGGAACACTTTAGGAAGATTCTTCATAGAGGTCATTGTGTCTAATATGCTGTAAACACTTCAAATAAGTTAAGAATTTTAACTGTGGATCTTTGTAAAAACAGTACAAAGATTGTGATAGAGACTGCAGAACTCAGTATGCAAACAATAAAGAGAATTGGATTCTCTGGATGGTCATGAATGAGAATTGGATTCTCTGGATGGTCATGAATGAGAATCACAATAAAGAGAAGATAAACAAATGGATTGTTTTAAGAGAAGATAAACAAATGTTTTTTTTTTTTAATTGTACACTTTTTTTTCAGTCGTGGGGCTTGAACTCTGGGCCTGGACACTGTCCCTTAGCTCTTCAGCTCAAGGCTAGCACTCTATCGCTTGAGCCACAGTGCTACTTCTGGTTTTCTAGTGGTTTATTGGAGATGAGTTCCATGAACTTTCCTGCCTGGGCCGGCTTTGAACCGTAATCCTCAGATCTCAGCTTCCTGAGTAGCTAGGATTACAGGCATGAGCCACCGGCCCCTGGCTGAACATAGATTCTTTTTTTTTTTTAATTGTGAAAATACCTTACAGAGGGGTTACAGTTACATGAACAAGGTATTGAGTACATTTCTTATCAAGCATTGTTGTCTCCTCCTTTGTTTCCCCTTACAGTCCCTTCCCATCTTCCTCCCACCCTACCCCCTACCCCCCCACACCCTCACCCGCCCTGTGCCAAAATTGCAAAGTTCGTTTTTCGGCATAACATCCTGTACATCTCATTGTAGCAATGGGTCCACCTGTATCCCTGTTTAAACAATGTTTTTTCCCTTCGCCTTCCCAAATTATACCAACATCAAATACAGTGAAAACAGGGGTTATACCGTGGGGAAGGACATACAAAGCAACAAAGAAATCATCTTATAATTATGTTAGAAATAATGAAGTTCCTTAACCTTGAAAGATTGAGCAGGACTAACTATAACGGTAAGATCTAAAACTTAATTGAGGAGTTATACAAAGTTGAATTATATAAACATTGGCTTTCTCTTTCCTTTTCGGAATTTTCTTTTACAACATATGACTTAGTTTTCTGTGCAACTAGGAGTGTGATATTAGTTATGAAAGTAGCAAAAAGAAGTAGCAAATGCTTAGAGTTACAAGATTTTAAATAGCTTTGCTCATCTCTATTCTCACTTTACCTGGAGTATCTGGTTTTGGTAGAAGAATAATGGGAACCCAGTAGCATAGTACAGAATTTTTTAAAGAGAAAAGGAAATCTTTTTTTATGAAGAATACAAATCCAAATACACACATAGTTCCTGGGTCCAATGGATCCAAACTCTCAGAGAAACAAATTTCAATAAATGAAAACTCAAGGACATTATAAAATACATTTACACCCATCTCAGGAATGCTGCTATGACCTATATCTGAGTTTCCCTGAGAGTGACACCATTCAGTCTTTTACCTGGCTCCAAACATAAACTTACAAAGTCTGTTTTTATATTAAAGGTCAACAAGTTCACCAACAAGAACTATCCATGGCCCTGAATTTCTGCAAAGTCTGTACACTTGTTGCATTAAGACTGATTGATGAACTAAGAATTAAAAAATACAAGAGAAGCTAAGAAATATGACAAATTTAACAATTTATGTAGAAACATGGTAAAAAGATAAAATGGTAAAGACAGTACAAGCCATATAATAAAATCCTTCAATATCAGGAAATATTTTATCTGTGGATGTAGGTTCAATTTTTCTGAGCAGAAAGATAATAGCAGAAGTAGTACTTCAAGAATTTTAGACAAGGGGCTAGGAAGGTGGCTCAGTGATAGAGCACTTGCCTTGCATGCCTGAGGCCCTGGGTTTGATTCCTCAGCACCACATATGCAAAAAGAAAAAAGCCAGAAGTGGCGCTGTGGCTCAAGTGGTAGA
>NW_012267264.1:11851690-11854490 GCF_000151885.1 Dipodomys ordii
GCTGTAGCTCAAGTGGTAGAGCGCTCGCTTTGAGCTGAAGAGCTGAGGGACAGTGCCCAGGCCCAGAGTTCAAGCCCCACGACCGACAAAAAAAAAAAAAAAAGATATTTGCACTTAAAAGGTTTTGAAATTTTCACCAAATTATTGCATAGTATTTGAGGGTATATTTCCTGGCACAAAGATTAATTAAGTTAAAGACAGAAATATACCTAATAATGTGCTTGTACAAAGAATGTTCCTCTTAGGGAACAAACTAAACTATCTGCTTAATTAAGTGTAGGTAAAAATCAACAGAATTTTGGTAAGTTAATAGTAGTGACATCTCTATAATGATAGTGAATAACTCCTTTACATATATATATATATATATATATATATATATACGTAGAGAGAGACATACATAAATATATATATATATATATATGTGTGTCAAATGACAACTTCTCATCATCTTTGGAATAACTCACAAGTAGGTTAGTAAAGAGACTACTCTCAAATTGAAGGGAATTTTCTTTATCATTTAAAATTTCACAGTAAGTCAACAAATGTGGCCACAGTAGAGATGATGTGATATACTTAATTTTTTATATAATATGTGTGTGACCAGAAATTCGTCTTTGCTAAATTTCAAGTTTTTGTTTCAGGAGATAAAAGTCTGACTTGGCAATGTTCCCAGAAGTTTCTTTGGAGGAAAAAGAAACATTTGAAAACTGTAGAATTCCAGTTGTATCTGGTTAAAATAATTTGGAATGGTGTCTCTCTGTATCTGTATTTTTAAGGACTGTTCTGTATATAGGGCTTGACATTTCAGAGATGACAAATTATGTGGACTTCCAGCTGTAAATGATACAGATGATAATAAACATTAAGTATTGAGTTATGACATCAGCAACATACACTCATTATTTCTGTTTAGGATAATTCTGTCCTCAAAAAAGAAAATGACAACCAGAATTCCATGTAGCAGAGCTGTAGAACAAATGTGCCAATAAGAATACCTACTTCTAAGTGGGATTGTTGGGTCATAGGGGAGCTCTATGTGGAGTCTTTTGAGGAACCTCCATACTACTTTCCAAAGTGGTTGAACAAGTTTACACTCCCACCAACAATCCATATTCCCTCCAGCATCTGTTGTTTTTAGAGTTCTTGATTTTAGCCATTCTAACTGGAGTGAGGTGGTATCTCAATGTTGTTTTGATTTGAATTTCTTTTATGGATAGGGAGGTTGAGCATTTCATGAGTCTATTGGCCATCCTTCTTTCCTCTTCAGAGAAGTTTCTCTTTAAGTCCTTAGCAGTTGTTTCTTTGAAGATTTGTTGTTCGGGGATTTAATTTTTTGAGTTCCAGGTATATTTTAGATATGAGACCCTTGTCCGTTTTATGGCTAGTGAAGTCCAGAGTGCAAAGTAATAAAAGTTTCTTATGGCCACCAGAAATACAAATATATTGTGGTCTTAGTAGTTGTATACACTTCCCAAAGGAAGATGATGAAGACCAATGATTCCACACTGAGTCTAGTAAGCAAGAAAGATGTAGCTGTCTTTTTACACAATGCTAGAATTTCCATTTCATACATTCTGAAGACACCACGGAAATATTTAATTAAATATAAGCAATGTGTGTTTAAATTCAACACTTGACCCAAAACAATTTTAAAAGTGGCACATGAGGTCATACTATTCTTAGATAAAGTGAAAGCAAGGAGCTGGAAATACTCTTCACAATCTTTACATTATAGATAAAACCACTTAAGAGTATACCATTAAGCAGTAGATTCTAACAAATTCTAAGTAAAGCAAAAATGGTGAAACATTAAGAACCTAATTCTTACAGCTTTTAGTCAAAACTAAGTTAAAATTTTATGTTCATTGACAAGAGGAAAAAAATGATGGAAAAAGAAAAAACAAAAGATATCATGCAGGAGTCTTGTTAGCTTTATAAACTGTTGCCACAGGAAATAGTAAAGTAAAAATAAACAACAAAAAAGCAGAGTAGAAAGAAGTGAAAAGACTAACACTGTTAGCCTTCCTATTCATGATGCTATCCCAACATCAATACTGTATCACGTAAGACATAGCCCAGCTCTGATAAAGTTTTATTTAGCCCATAAATTATGTTTCTTTAGGGAGGCAACATACACTATTATTTTTGATAATAATGAATATTGCTATGTGTCAAGGGCTATTTAAATAATTCCATGTAGATTATCTCATTTAACACTTAGAGCCATCTTTTTTTAAATAAAGGTTATATACAGAGGGATTATAGTTACATAAGTCAGGTATTGAGTACATTCATTTTGAACTATGTCACCCCTTCCTCATTTTCTCCCAGTTTTTTTTTCCTTTCTCTACCCTTCTTGCCCCTAAGTATAGTTCATTTCCAACGTAATGTCTATCTAGTGGGTATTACTGTTGAATTCGTTCACCCTTTTCCCCACCATTTCTGTGCTTCCCCTTCTCCTCCTCAAATCAGATAAACTTACAAGACATAAGAAATCAATTATGGCAACAAAACGGGGGGAAGGTAGAAAAATGCAAAAACAAAATAAAAGCCTACTTATTTCTACTTCTTGGAGTTCATTGCAATAGGCATCATTTTATATGCACATATGCACATAACTATTGAGCACTTGTGATCCTGTCCAAAGGATATCCTCCTTTGGTCTCACTGTGTGCATGTTTATAGAGTCCTGTTTAATAATCATGTCCAAGTGCAATTATTTTTTGTTTTTTACTATCTATTTTGTTTACTTGTAGATTTTTTTCTTTTAAAAAATATGTATTTTTGGGCTGGGAAG
>NW_012267264.1:11859610-11921720 GCF_000151885.1 Dipodomys ordii
AGAGTTCAGGCCCCACGACCGGACCCAAAAAAAAAAAAAAAAAAGAAAAAAAGAAAACAATGTATAATGTGCAAAGTCGTTCAAATTATACATGAAATAGTATATAAAAATGTGAAGGTTGATAGTGATGTTACAAATGTACATTGCAAATCACAGAGTGTTTACTAAAAGTTTTAAATTTATTGCTAATATTCCAATAATGGATATAAAAATATTCATAAAAAATATCTAATAGGGCAGACTGTTTAAAAAATAAAGGTAAAAATAAAAGCTGAGAACAGACAATAACAACCAACATGGTAGATTTAAAGTTTTTTAAATAGCATGAATAACAATAAATATATTTTATTTAAATGATCTGAAAAATAGCAATCAGAAGGTAGAACCTATCAGATTAGATAAGAACCCATTATCAAAATTACAAAACAGGGGTTAGTTGAGGTCAAGGGGAAAGGGTAGACAAATGAAGAGAGGAGGGGAGAATGCCAACAAGAATCCAATGTATATCTTATAAAATTAAGAAGAGTAAAGAAGAGTTAGACAGGAGAGGGATGGGTGAGAGTACTGAAAATAGTGACATTGCTCAGGATGTTTTATATTCATAAACTGTTAAGTGGAAATTCCTTTGTACAACTACTTAAAATAATTTTTAAAAAGAAATTACAAAAATTATGAAACACTTTGATTATGGAGGCACAGTTAGGTTCAAAGCAAAAGATAGGAAAGATATATCATGCAAGCAATATGCAAAATAAAGCTCAGTGGCTATGTTTATCCAAGATAAAAATAGGCTTCAGAACTAAGAAGATTACTAGGATTTACATAACTCTTAGGAAATCAGTTCATAAAGAAGATTTAACTATCCTGAGTGTTTATGCACATAACAATAACTTCAAAATTCTGGAGAAATAACTGACCAAATTGAAGGTAAAGATACACAAATCCACAGTTATAATAGAAGACTTCAATGCACCTCTCTCAATAAATTACAAAAAAATAAATAAATGAAAGCTTGAAAAGTATCAGAGATTAAAGAACATTATCACAAAGTCAACATATTTAATATTTGTCTAGCTCTCTCCTAATGAATGCAGTATGCATATTATTTTCAAATTCAATTGAATGCTTACCAAAACAGATTGTTATCTATAGTATGACACAAACCTTAGCAAACTGAAAAACATTTAAATTGTACCAGATATATCTTAATGAAGACCAGAAGCTACAAATAAAAAACTAAAGTACAGATGACCCCAATATTTAGTTTAAACAATTCCTTTGCCAAATAATCCCTCAAAGAAGAAATATTTTAAATAAAGATAAAAACTATCAGATGTGTCTACTCTAAGCTCTAAATTAAAATATTAATGGCTTATATAAGAAAAGGATGTGGTTCAAATAGTAGAGATATTTCATCTGAGCAAGCATAAGAGAACGAGTAACATAAAGACAAAAATCAAGTAAATACAATTTTCTTGTTTTATAACTTGTTTAAATGTCGTAGCATTTTAATCAACCTCATGATTTACTATCAGAAGCAAAGATGAAATAATATATCTGTTCTGTAGTATACAACAACTTATATCTAAGTAACTAATATGTACCATTATCTATTGATAACTTTCCAAATATTTTAAAGAAAAGGGTATATCCAGATAATATATTTTATCAACTTCTTTTCACTTTTTCTAAAATTATAATGTGAAGTATAGCATCTAGAAAATTTATGAGTAATTTGAATTTATCTATTTTTTGGTTATCACTTTTTTCCTTGATTTATACATTTTTTATTTTCTTACAGTTTCTTTATTTTTCTTTCTCTATGTTCAAGCACATTGCATTAATAGTTTTGAAATTTACTCTCTCCTGGCTCTTAAATCATAAAATATTACATACAACAAACTTTTAAAATATGATATTGCATAGAAGAATATCTAGGTATTTAGACCTTTCTTAATTCTTTAAACTATTTAGACCTATCTAAATTCTCTAAACTCTGTATGAGTCATAGGTAATACATCAAAGAGAAATAAAAATCAGTAGTTCTGATACCTGTTTCTTTATTACTATTTTAGAAAATTTCTCTGATAAATCAGCTGGTAATATAACTAGTAACTATTTACAAATCAAAATCATTCCCAAGAGAAAACAAAGTTTGAAGATGTACGGTTGAGAAAATAGAGTAAGTGTTCATACTAACTTTTCCCCCCTGATCCTGAGCTTGAACTCAGGGCCTGGGCATTAAACCCAATTTTTTTTTTCTTTCAAGTGCATCTCCACTTCCCAGTTTCTGGTAGTTAATTGGAGATAAGACTGTCACTCTTAGGGACTTGCCTGCTTTGGACTGTCTTCTAATTCCTATCCTTAGAACTTAGCCTCCTAAATAGCATGGATTATAGCCATGAGCCATCAATTCCCTAGTATTATTAGCTTTTTTTCCCTCAAAGATTAGAATTCTGAAGATATTTTCCTTATATTTAAAAGTAGTGATGGTCACTGAGACCAAAGATGGGTAGCCTTAGGAGAGGAACAGAAACACACAATCCTTATGTACATCTGATCACATAAAATAATGGAAATGAAATTCAGGAAATAGAAATGAGGGTTTTTTTTTTTACTTGGTTTCCTTTTTGTCTACTTTGTTGTTCATTTATCTGTCTTGAGGAGGGTACATAGGTCACAGAAATGGAAAGGCAAAGGGTGAAGGAATGCAACAGTGGTACTCACTAGACTCTGTGTTGAAAATGCACTATACAACTTGCAGGTGGGGATGGGTGAGAAAAATGGAGAGAGTGAGAGAAGAGGGTCACATTGTCCAAAAAGAAATGCTCTCATTGCCTGACTTATGGAACAGTGACCTCTCTTTACATCACCTTTATGATAGCAATAAAAATCTTAAGTAGTGATGGTTGGACTTAAATTTGGTTTATCATAAGTTTGCCTAAATGTACCTCTAGTTTGGATTTCCTTGTATTATTTATTATGATTTCAGTTTATTATATTTTCAAATATTTGCCTATAATTTCCATTCCCTATAATTTCTTGGAATCTCATTTCCTAGGTAGTAGATATTTGATGACTTGTATATGTCTTCAAACAGTTTGTGTTGTGTCTTCAACCTAGATGATTTCTATTAACCTATAATTGTGGTCACTAATTCTTTCATCATCTTACATCTGTTGTTGAAGCTATCTCAAGAGTTCTAGATTTTAATTATAGCTTTTAATTCCCAAATTTCCATTTTGTTATTTTTTATTGTGAAAATGCCATACAGAGGGGTTACAATTACATGGGCAAGGTAATGAGTACATTTCTTATCAAGCATTGTTTGGGTTAATGTTATTATACTTGCTTTTACTTCTTTGAATGTGACTTTATTGGTGGAGGGGAAGGGAAAAAACAGATCATTTAAATAGGGATACAGGTAGACCCATTGCAACAATGAGATGTACAAGTCCTTATGTCGAAAACGAACTTTACAACATCGGTGGCGGGGCAGGGAGGAGGATTGGGTGGGAGGGTCGAGGGGAGGATCCGAAGGGATGGGAAAGGGAAACAAAGGAGGAGGCTACAATGCTTGATAAGAAATGTACTCATTATCTTGCCCCTGTAATTGTAACCCCTCTGTACAGTATTTTCACAATTAAAAAATGCAGAAAGAAGAAAAAATAAATGTGACTGTTATTATCTTAGCTTGTTTGTAGTAGCTGCATTAAAGTCTTAACTAAATTTCATCTGAATTACTCAGAAGTAGGTAATAAAGTTTTTGTTTTTTCTTTCCTGTTTGTTTCATATCTTCTGTTCTAAAATTATGACCACTTTGGACAAATCTTTGTTGCTTTTTCAGAAATCTATGTCCCATCAGTTGTTGTAGGTGAAGGATATTTTTATTTGAAATTTATTTTCAAATACAATGTAAACTCACTATTTTGATGTAAGAAAAAATAAAAATTGTGAGAACTAAATCTAAGCTGTGTACTATGAAAGTATCAATCAAATTGATAATGTAGGCAAAACTATAGAAGATCATGAATGTCTAAATAAGCCAAAAATCATTTTTGTATATATTAAATGAATGTTTATATAAATGAATGTTCTCAATTATAAGCGATTCTTATTAAGTCTTTTAATAAGGGCCCATGGGGACACTTGTTGAGAGCACATATATAAAGAACTGTACTTTAGATTACAGTCAAGAATTCAATGTATAGCCTATAAAATTTTAAAGAAAATGAGGAATGAGGTAAGTTGGGAAGGATGGATAAGAATGTTGAAAGAGGTGATGTTGATCAAGAAACATTGTGTTCATAAACTTTTTCAAATGGCAACTACTTTATGCAACTGCTTAAAGATAATTTTTAAAAATAAAGAAAAAGAGTAATAAGACTATCTTCTAAAATAGCCTAAACTTTTATAAACACAAGGTAGTTTTGCCTTCTAGTCCTAACTTCTGAGAATTAAAATATTTCTCTGATTTTAGTTTCCCTGTTGCATCTTTCCTCTTAATTTTTCTCAACTTTAAAATAAACTTCCTTACGTTAATGTCATTATTTAAGGCAGAAACATCTCTCAAGTTATTCACAAGGGTCTAGAATTACCAAAGAAAATATAACAATACCTTTCTCTGTGGAGCACATGGGCAGCAAAGATGGCGCTGGGAGGGGGTTGAGTGGGCAGAGCCTAGTTTACTGTAGAGCACATGGCCAGCCAAGATGGCTCTGGGAGAGAGTAGAGTGGGCAGACCCCAATTGATCTTCTGATCAGTGCCTAACCAGCCCGTGAAGGCTCAGGTGAATGATAGGGTGTGACCTTGACAGTGATTGGTTCCTCTTCCTCCCTTACCATACCACCCACCCTTTTTGTCTTTAAAAGGGGCTGCTCTCTGTTAATAAATGAGTTTTCTACCTGCTGGATTTGGCTCTCTGCTGTGTCTGATTGTCTCCTGGGCTGAGGGAGGCTAGGGAACCGGCGAGCACTTACCTTTCCTCGGACCCTGTCTGTCTTTTGTGGGACGGACGAAGACCCAACATTTCTCTTTTTTAATTTCTCTTATTTTAATTGCTGTTAGCATTGCATTTCCATAAAGAAAGCTTGGAAGCCCTTACTGTTATTAGTCATTTATTAAAGAATTTTTTCATGATTTTAAAATTATTTGGACTTGTTTAGATGTCAGTTCAATTTCTATCTGTTGGACAAATCTCGTAGAATGTGAAGATCAACTGTCTCATGTTTCTAAAAACCATAGAAGGATATGTCTTGTTTGTGAATTAGGAAAATCAATATTGCAAAGATTTTAAATTCTTCTCAAACTGATCTATAAATTTCATAAGATTCCAGTCCAAATACCAACATGACTGCTTTCAGTTGCAAAGATCATTTGTCGAAACTATGTTAAAATACAATTTATAAGAATAACCAAAACCACTGTAATAACACATAGATTGAAGTTGAAGGATAAGCTAGATATCAAGATTTATTTTTAAAACGTGTCATTGAGCCATTGCTGTAATGGTACAAGAACAGACAAAAAGACTACCAGAGTAGGAAATGCAGTCAGAGACAGACCTGCATCATGTACACATTTGGCTTATGAAAACATATAATGATCTCTTCAAATAATGATGTCAGATGAATTAGACACCTATATGTAATAAAAAAATAAATAGTCATCCAGGCTATGCAGTTTTCAAGGGAATAAAAGGAAGATCCTGGTGGAATGTTCTTTTAAGTTAGACTGAAATATCAACGTGGCTTCCACAACCTCTCCTGGGGTTGGAGGCCTGGCTCAGGTTGGAGAGAGTCAGCAAATGAGCAAAAGCATCAGGTATCTATAGTCATAGTCTCCAACAACAACAACAACAAAAAAAAACAGAAAAGAAAATATTTCCTACATTGGACAAATTTATAAATTAAATCACAATACATTACTAACTTCTGTTATGAATAACAGATACCAATAGGTATCTGTTGAGAGACCCTATATATATATATATATATATGTATATATGTATTCAAGAGGACTTATTTGCATAGTACAGTAGATAATGTAATTAAATCAATATAATAATAATAATTTAAAAGGAACAAACAATATTAAAAGGAGACAAGACATTTGAACAATGACTTCATATAATGAGTGAAGAAATGACCGATAAGCATTGGGAAGGAAGTCAAAATGATTATTCATTAGCAGCACACAAATTAAGTACCCAATGAGATATAAACACACACCCACTATAAAGGATAGAAAGAAAAACCCTGAAAATACCAAAAGATTGGCTGAGATATGAAGCAATTGATAGTCATAAACACATTATGTAAAAGTGTAAATTGGAATAATCATTTTTGGAAGACTATTTGGCAATGTCTTCTAAGTTGAACATATGTTTGGCTATGTTCTAGCAATTCTCAAACAGATTTGCACACAAATATGTAATAAAATATAAAAAATTTATAGTTACATTAACATCAGTTAACAACTGGAAACAATCCAACATAGCCTTTAATTATTAACATGGACACATTGATGTGTATCTAAATATTGGCATTTTGACAGTAAATTGAAATGAATATTATGTCTCCACAAACAAAAAAACAAATATGCTTCACAAATATTGAGTGAAAGGTGCCAAACACAAAGAAATCTGTACTGTTTGATTTGTTCTATTCATGTAAAATTCAAAATAAAATACTTACTGAAATTAATCAATGACCAAAAGAGTAAAGAGAGGTAGTGACTAAGAAAATATATAAGAAGTTTCTGGGGGTGCTATATATATCCTATTTTAGAAATAATCTACCTTGGACTGAGCACTAATAATATGCCAAGAGTTGCTTTGAAAAGATTTTTTAAATAAAATTGTACAGATCTGGAATACTGGGGGAATTTCAAATTAGAGTAAATATTGGGAAATAATTTTTTGAACAGAATGATACAAGAATATACTGTTGAAAAGAGCTTCCACACTGGTCTGGAAAAACCAGGATATTCTATTCTGCTCTACCAGGATTTATCAATGATGTGAAATATCACTGTTATTTCTCCGTATTTAAGGTGGACCAAGTGAAGAAGTGTCCATCTTTTCTTAGTCTTCTGCAGAAGGCACATACATTATTCTGATACCTCGGTCTTGAATAAATCTAAGCTCTGTAGAAACTCTTCCTGAATCTCGCTTTCATCAACAAAATAATAAAATAATATAAAATAAAAATAAGCATTCATCTGTGTTGGCAACAGGCACACGTTGAACCCATATAATTTATCATATGATGACTTCTGTACCATATACTCTTTCTAAGAGGCCATTATGAAAAGAAAATCTTTTGATTCATTCACACTCACATACATAAAACATAAAATAGTAAAGATAAAATTGCTGAGGAAATAAATGACTACACAGACTAAAATCACAAAAGAGACAGAAAGTAAACGTCAGTTAAATGTCCATGAAATTAAACTGTGATTTCTTAAATGCTTCAACTTTTACTTACTTATCTCATTTAACATGGATTTAATGTATGTATCTGAATGACAAGACAAGCATGAACCATTGTGTAGAGAAGAAATATGACTCTAAGGGTTCCGAAGCTGCGGTCGTTTCTGATGTAGAAAAGCTATTTCTTGGCAATTTTTACCTTCAGAAGACTTCTGTGCTTTGGATTTCAGAACTGTTGATTATCTATATTTGTGACAACATTGGTATGTAGGGGCTTTTATGACAAGCCTTTCATAAAAACAAGAAAAACTAGAAAAAGAAAAGAGGTGTGTACTTGTTAGTCTAAATGATAAAATATTTACTCACATCTCTACAAGCCTCAGGCAAAAACAAGCCAGAGTCCTGGCTGACCACGATAGAGAGTTTTTTGTAACACAATCTGTAATATGTAGGTAAACTGGACAGAGAATGCAGTAGAGACCTCAGCTCTACTCAGCCACATTCAAGAGTCCAATTCTCCTTTCTGAGCCTGATTTGCCAGATTTCAACACAGAGGATGAGCAAGGTAAAAAAAAAAAAAAAAAGGTAGAGAAGAATGGGTGTTTGTAATTATCAACCCCTAGTCCTTAATGTTTTTATAAGAAGAGTTCAGCCCAAGAGAGGTTAAGTAATTAACCCAAGGTCAGACAGATAAAATCCCTAAAAGTAAAAAAAAAAATTAAGATACCAGCGGATCTTCCGAAAAGTAGTTCTTAAAATTGCCAAAAATTAATTCAAGTCAATACTATCTTAGCCATTAACATAACATGTATCTAAGAGAACTGGTTGAGAATGAATTATTGGGGTCAGAGCCCAAAAGCTTGGGTTTAGAATCAAAATTTTCAGTGGGAATATTTTGTTACCTTAAAAAACTACATTGGGAGAAGGATGGAAGCGGTGACATTGACCAAGATGTAATATACTTATAAACCCATTTGTTGAATGGAAACCACTCTATGCATCTAAAGATATTATATAATATATAGATGATAGAATCTAGATTATATAATTATAATATAATTAAAATTAAAATATAATTAATGTATTATATATAATATATCATATTATACAACTGTATATAATATATAACCCTATTATACTGTTATATAACCCAGCCATATGTATATACATACATATATCTATACACTTAAAGAAATGGTATAGTCTGGATTTCAGAACAGAATCCTGAGATGAGATTCAATGATTCTCTCTCTAAAGTCACACAGTTCATGAGAGCTGAAGTGGAACTCAGGTTTTCTGAAAACCTGATGGGAAATGACTCAAAATAGAAACACTCCTCTCCTCACCACCACCACCCCTCCTCACCCCAACTATCACATCTTGAAAAATGCCTGAACTGCGCTTGCTGGACAGCTGAATCATCTCCCCTCACCTTTCCAGTCCTCAAACAGACCCTATGGCTGTAAAAGAGATAACCTGTAAACCGAGGGCCATATTCTTTGGTGACAAGATGCTGTAAAAAACAAAAACAAAAACAAAAAAACCCTCTTACCCTCAAGGTAAGATTCCATCTCTGCCCAAAGAGCCCCTTTCCTTGTTCCCTAACCCCCCTACCCCACATGACTTCACTTTTCTGCCTAATAAAAGAGAACTTAGCTGTAGGGAAACTGTGCTATCTCTTCTTCAGGTGGGCTGAAGGAAACCTGGTTGTCTCTCAAGTTTTGAGTCCAGTAAACCTTTTGGCCTGTGGAGATTGTCTCTCTGTACTTTTCTTTATTCATACTCCTGGTACTTTGGTCCTAAAACTCAGGACTCAAAACCCAGGACTTGAAATATGCCCTTACAAAGAGTGCCATTTTGACACATTCCTATTTAGACCCAAAGTCACATCATTATTCAGTGTAGCAGAATAAAACCCCTGGCCTGAGAAATGTGTATGTGGTTTGTCTCCTGACTGATTTGATAAGAAGAGTCAGACTGAAAAAATAAACCTACAGCAAATTTTGTCACTGGGTTTTAGGAACTTCAACATTATTCAACCATTAATTACGAAGTCAAACCTTCGTGATTTATATCCATCCAAGGAGAAAATTATGCTTTTTGTGGGGGGTGAGAGGTGGCCTTGGGGCTTGAACTCTGGGCCTAGGTGCTCAAAGCTCAAGTTCTACTACTTGCGCCACAGTGCCATTTCCGGTTTTCTGAGTGGTTTATTGGAGATAAGAGTCTTAAAGAGTTTCCTGCCTGGGCTGGCTTTGAATGGCGACCCTCAGATCTCAGCCTCCTGAGTAGCTAGGAATACAGGCATGAGCCACCGGTGCTCAGCACTTTTAATATTTTTTTAAAGGCAATACATAGGTAAAGGTAGAAATACACTTGTGTACCTACAGCTCATAAAACATTAAAATCTCATTGCAAGTTATTAAAGAATTGAAATTCATATTTTAATTTGTTTAATTTGAGCTTTTCCATTGTTTTCTTACAAAATAATAAATCTTTTAGGATTCACAAAGACATCATCTCAGACTCCCTGGTTTTGAGATAACTCCAAGAGATGTACAGTAATGACAGATGTGATAAAAAAGATTATCATGGTTCTCATCGCCTATGTTTTATTGTTTGTTGCAACCATCATCTATTTCTGGAAACGATTCCCAGCTGCCTGCAGCAGAGCTAGGAGCCAGAGTTGGAAAATATGTTGTTTTTCTCGCAGTTTACAACCTAACTTGCCTACCACTATCCAGTACAGATAGAAAAATAATAATACTAGAAAACATGATTTCATAATAACATTATTGCTGGAGTTTCTTACTTAAGGACTCTGGAAGACTCACTAGAAACATTTTCTCTGAAATATTTTATAACCTTTGGACATTTTCTTCTTATAAAATTCATGCCAAATTTTTTCTTCAGTGTATAATAGAAATGGTAAGAGGGAAAATATAGACACATTGACCCTGTATATACTTATATACATATGCATTTGACAGATTTAAGGCAGAAAATGTGTATCAATATCTTTGGTTTTGTTTTTTCCAAGCATATTATAAAGTAACTAAAACAGGATGTTTTACCTATTAAATAGTTTCTCTAACTTTGTGCTTTTTGTTCTGATTTCCTGTAATGCTGGTATAATTATACTAATTTTCTTTTTGTCAGCATTTGATTATGATTTCCTTTCCCATTCTTTGGACAATTGTGCATGTAAGTGTATGTCTTTTAAAAACATGGTAATTTTATATTCAGTTACTTCATCACTATATTTAAAATGATCTTCAAATATTTTTCACTTAGTGTTATTAATAATATTTAATACATTTGTCACTCTATTTTGTGCTTTCTGTGTATTTTATTTTTTCTTTAATTTTCTTCTCCTTATTGATAGCTTCCATGATTCCTCTGATTAGTTTCAAAATAATATACTGTCATTTTCTTATTCTGTTTATTATTGAAATTTTAATATTCAATGATCCTTTAACAGTTTTTTAGCCTACAAAGGACTTTGCTGAGATAATTACCAAATATTAGTAAAAGTGACATTCTAGACAAAATTATTGCATCAATTCTTACTTTCTCACCATGGTAACTTTTCTGAGCCTTAATATGAAAGTGTCTTTATTCTTAAAAATATATAAAAACTAATTACAATTGGTAAAAATCCTCCACAGCTTTTTATTATAAATGATTCATTTCTTAGTGTGTATATTCATATTAGCCAAGAGTGAGGTGGAATTTAGTACAGGTTCGCCTACTATGCAGTTGGATTTATACTGAATTTGAACTCTGAGAAGTGTTTGGAAAACTTAGAATAATAATAGAGATATGAAAGAAAAAAATAAACATATCATAACTCTTGCCCATTTTTCTACTAGAATTTTGACCATTTCCTCCAAGGTTTAAATTTTAAATGTTAGTAATATAAACCTTTGTACTGTGATGTACATATTGTAATTTCTCCCAATTAGTCAGTATCTTATTAATTCTCTTGAACAAAGCACACACTCACACATACACACACACACATACACATATATACATACACATGCACACACCACATTAAAACGTATCAGTTTCCTTATTGCATCTATATTTTGAGTCACTTTGGGAAAAGAATTATCTATTACTATTTATCTATTACATAGGAACTTGCCCTTATAGAATGTCTCAATTTTTAATTTTTATTTATTTTTTATTGTGAAAATACTGTACAGAGGAGTTACAATTACATGGGCAAGATAATGAGTACATTTCTTATCAAGCATTGTAGCCTCCTCCTTTGTTTCCCCTTCCCATCCCTTCCGAGCCTTCCCCAGTCCTCCCACCCAATCCTCCCCCCCCCACCAAAGTTGTAAAGTTCATTTTCAACATGACAACTTGTACTTCTCATTGTTGCAACGGGTCCACCTGTATCCTTATTTAAATGACTTGCTTTTCCCCTTTCCCTCCACAAATTATACCAACATCAAATACAGTGAAAGCAGGAGTTATACTGTGGGGGAGGGACATGCAAAGCAACAAAGAAATAATCTTATAAATGTGTTAGAAACAAATGCATGAAAGAAAAAAACATTTAAATACATACCTTAGGGTTCATTTTTCTAACATCATTTTAGCTGAACTTTTCTGCTTGACTCATACATATACTAGATATTGCAAATAAGGGAAACCATGGGACCTATGTTTCTTTGGGTTTGGCTTACTTCACTTAATATAATTTTTTCCACCCTGCACCAGAATCAACTCCAAATGGATCAAAGACCCCTGAGTCAAAGCAGACACTCTGAAAACATTACAGGATGGAATAGGAGAAACCCTAGGTCTCCTTGGCTCAGGCTGAAATTTTCTTAATAGAGACCCGGAAACACAACAAATCAAAGAAAGGTTGGACAAATGGGATTGCATGAAGTTGCAGAGCTTCTGCATGGCAAAGGACACAGCTAGCAAGATCAATAGAAAGCCCACAGATTGGGAGAAGATCTTCACTAGCCATACAACGGACAAGGGTCTCATATCTAAAATATACTTGGAACTCAAAAAATTAAATCCCCCAACAACAAATTCTCAAAGAAACAACTGCCCAATAAATAAGTGGGCTAAAGACTTAAAGAGAAACTTCTCTGAAGAAGAAAGAAGGATGACCAATAGACACATGAAGAAATGCTCAACATCCCTAGCCATAAAAGAAATGCAAATCAAAACAACATTGAGATACCACCTCACCACAGTTAGAATGGCAAAAATCAAGAACTCTAATAAGGACAGATGTTGGAGGGGATGTGGACAGAAAGAAACCTTACTGCATTGTTGGTGGGAGTGTAAACTTATTCAACCACTTTGGAAAGTAGTATGGAGGTTCCTCAAAAGACTCTACATAGAGCTCCCCTATGACCCAGCAATCCCACTTTTGGGCATTTACCCAGATGATCACAAACAAGACCATTCTAAAGCTACCAGCACAACTATGTTTATTGCAGCTCAACCCAGATGCCCCTCAGTAGATGAATGGATCAAGAAAATGTGGTATATATACACAATGGAATTCTATGCCTCCATCAGAAAGAATGACATTGCCTATTTGTTAGGAAATGGAATGTTTTAATTTTTTACATTTAGATTACTGATGAATTTTTGAGCACTAATTTTTTTTAATTTCTGTTGGGATTCAGCATATAAAGTGTGCATATCGCACATGTGTATCTCTGCTTTCTTTTTGAATGTGTATGTACTTCTGTCCACATTTCCAGGTCTTTTGATACCCAGATCTCTCATACACAAGCCCACTTGCTAACTCACAGTGGTAGCAAATCTTGGCTTTTTCTTTCACCTTACATAGGGAATCATTACCTCATACTCAGGTCCAGACAGCTCCTAACAAGCAGTGTTCCCTTTCTAGACAAATGGACCCAAAGAAACCATTGATTGGGTTTCTACTGCTACAAATTTGTCTTTGTTTAAATTTCATACAAACACACCTGTATTTGTGGCTTGTTTTAATCAACAAAAAAAGTGAGGAAGTGTGGATAGAATAATATTAAGAGTAGAAGGCCACACAGCAGTTCAGAAATTTAATGACTGAAGAGACAACCAATGTTGAATTTCATTTATCAGTAAATTATAATTTTATTTTTGTAATTCTTGGGGCTTTAACTCAAGGCTACCACTCTACCACTTGAGCCACAGCTCAAGCCACTTTTGGCTTTTTCTGTTCATGCGATATTGAGGAATTGAACCCAGGGTTTCATGCATGCTAGGTAAACACTTTACCACTAAGTCACATTGCCAGCCAATTATATTTTTTTACTTAAATAATATAGTAATATCTAAGAAAAGATTAGAAATTGCAGAATTCTGATATTTTAAAATTAAAAATTCCATATATATGGGCAAATAATTAAATATGTATATGTAACATAAATATATTATATGCAACTTCTATATTTTAGTTTTATCACTTATACTGTTCTTTATAAGTTGTATTTATTATGTGTGTACATTAATAAATAGGAAAATCAAAATGAAAAGAGAGCTTATGGAAATTAAAACTTCTATCAACTTGGAAATATAAGCATTGAGTTTCCTCAGTTACATTTCCTGTAAAATTATAGCTTGCTGTGCTGCTATGCCTAAATCTGCATCACTGGCCACTTAAAATACTTTTCACCTATACAGTCCATCGGTTGTCCTGAAAATAGGCATTTCTTTCAAATTATGGTTTAAGCCTAAGTATGATGATAAAAGCAAATAATTAATTTCAAAAATAGTTGAAATAAAATGATGTCTCAAACATGATTGAAAAGATGTATAACCTCAACTAGGTTGCAGAAGGTATTTACTTATCTTGTACAGTTTAAACTATTACAAACATGATTTTCTCATTTCTATGAATTAAAAATATTTTCCTGCTTTTATATTGACATGAACTAGCAGAATTTGGGAAATATTTATACACTAGGCTAGGGTTCATTCACATGACATTAAAATTACTTAAAATAACACTATTTTAGTTTAACCAATTAAAGGACATGAATTTAAGAAAAATAAAAAGATACTGTTCCTTTACTAGGTCCATTATACTATGGATGAAAATAGCCGTGGAAACATAGCCTCTGGATATATGCTAAAGTTGCTATGGGAACACCCAGTTCCACGTGTTTCTCCAGAGTTCTTTTACTCTGCATTATGCTGCCATTCACCAGAGAACATGCCTGATAATATATGCACTATAGTCTACAGAGAAAAAGAATAAATTATCTTTCAGCCCTAAGGTTTCTCCTGATAGGTGTTATTCTACTTGAGAACTTTACCAACAGTGATATAAGATTGAAGATGTGTACATTTCTCTCATGACCAAGAACAAATTTAATCAAATTTTTAGTAGGCCATGAAAATAACAGGAAAATTAGAAGTATAACTTTCATATTTGCTCTGTTTCCCAGTGGAGAGACATCATCTCACAGTGTAATTTTTGACATAACTTCAAATACAGATTGTCTCTAAGGAATATGACATGTCAGAATCCCAGGTAACATACTGTAAATAGTTATGCTGGATATTTTTGTGAATGTAGTTCTATTTTTAATTCTAAATAATCACACATTTAGAAAGTCATGAGATAGTTGGACATTTTCTTATTCCAATATTCTAAATGGTATTGTGATTGATTCTGTTTGACCAATGCAATTAAAAAATGAAAGATTATAGCTATATTTGTTATATATAGCCTTTGGTCTTAAATTAGAGTCAATTTCTTTGTTCTAGTACAAAGTTAAATTAAATCAAATGTTTAAAGTACTATGAATAGTCTGGGAACATATTTTGATTTGTCAATGAGAGATAATACTTAGCAAAGACATCTTTCCAGTTGATAAAAGACTATTGCTTATTTAAATTTCTTAGTTTTTAATCTAAATTTCTTTTTCAGTAAAAGTAAATTTTCTGATTCTGAAAAGTAATATCATCAATTGAGATCACATATCCATTTGTATTATATTACTGAGATAATTGAAATAGTTTGTCTAAATCTAACTCTGAAAAATTGAATTCAAATATTTGGCTCTTTCCTACCTAGCTCCGGGGCATCTCACTATATTTAGTTAACACCTTTCCTTAGACTTTTGGCCAAAATAGTTTCTCAGACACACTTTTGTTTTGAAAATGAGTTTGATAGTTAAGAGTTGTAAAATACATAGCCACATAGTCAAATGGAGAGAGCTACAAATGCTCTGACAAGTCAAATCAGTAAGTAACTAATCAGCATGATTCAAGGGACAGGACAGAGACAGGGCAAGGTGACTCACACCTGTAATAGAGCTACTCAGGAGGGAGCAGGACTGTAAATTCCAAGCCAACCCAAGCAACATTAGTAATTCACTGTTTGAAAAAACAAATACAAACAAAAGGGCAAGAGGCATTGGTCAAGGGTAGACAGCATGTATGAAGCCCTGGGTTAAGTTTCTAGCTCTACAACATGTTATCATCCAAATAATGCAAGCAAAGTATTGGTGCAAGCCCTAAATTAAATAGAAATCCTTACTTTTGTTTACAATAAAACATCTCAAGATATGTATATGGCTTTAAGAATGTCTAAAAAGATGGAGGATTTGGAAGGTAGGGTTCCTACAGGATATGGTTTTAAGTGACTGTGATTTTAAATGTAATGTTTGTGATAAGTTGAGAGATGTGATTATCCAGCATCAAAGAAACAATATACCATGATGTCTTTTTTTAAAAACCTGCAATTTCAACATTAAAGTGTAAAAAGTTTATTTCAGCCATATTTATATCACCTCTTTCTGAAAATAGTAAAGCCATTTTTTTCCAACTAGAACCTTAAGTTTGAGATCAAATAGTTTGAGAAGCAATTTACACTTTACTGATCTGTTATTTTTAAACGGATACTTAAGGCATGTGTAAGGTATCAGAAAAAAATTTATGTGCATTTAGAAATTAACAAAATGCTGAAATAAGGAGACAGGACGACCCATTGCAACAAGGACACTCACAAAACACTGTGTTGGAAATGAACTTTACAACTTCGGAGTGGCAGGGAGGAATAGGTAAGGTGGAGGAGGGAAGGGATAGTAGGAGAAAAACAAAGGAGTGGATAACAATGCTTGACAAGAAATGTACTCATTACTTTACTCTTTAATTGTAACCCCTCTGTACAGCATCTTTACAATAAAATAAAATTAAAAACAAGAAATTAAATGAACATTTTCAAATTTTAAACTCATTTAAAATTAGTTGCAATATAGTATTCTAATTTTGCACAGAATTTATATGTAGCATATCCAAAGGAATTTAATGTATTTCCCTTTGAATTCATTATACCATTTTTAGCCCCACCTCAATTTTCTGCATATTTTTTTTGTTTCCTGTGACTAAGCTGTTCTTATGATCATGGAATCCATTCAGATGAGCTAGTAGATAAGCAAGGTGGAAACTAAACTAAACTCTCTACCACTAGAGATGTCAAAACAGATGTTACTTTCCTACAGGATGACAGCACTAAGCCTGAGATGTCAAACACAATTAAAAATGTTATTTTCAAATGCACTACAGAGTTTATACACATAGAAAGTTTGTTGTACTTTTGAACTTGCAAAATGCTGTGCTCTGCAAGTTGGGAGAGGTTATATATTTGTTTAGATGCCATTTGGAAGTCAAAACATTTCACCAATTGGTATCCAGATAGTACCTCTGGGACTTGGAGTGAAAAGACTGGCATTTTATCAAAGGGGACTAAGAATAAATGAGAAGTTCCAGGAAGACTACTTTCTCTCTTCCTTTTTTTCTATGAATACCAGGGTTTTTCCCAGTTGGTTATCCAAATTAGAAAATATTGTGTCTTTATATGATGATATCATTCATTTCAGCTTTTTGAACAGAGAAAGGGTTAAAAGCCACATGATACTCAGTAATTTTGATTTATTGCTTACTAAGATTCTCTAGAAATCTTTCCCTTGACATCATAACAATAATGACTAAGGAGAAAATAACACATCTCCTTGGCCTTTTTCTGGGCATCAAAAGGGTTAAAAATGCAGAATTCAGCATCAACAATTGACATCCATACCCAAAAGATTTGAACAAGCATGGTTTGAAAACATAATTATTCTCTAAACAATATAGTACAGCAATTGTTTACTTATTGCTTGCATTGTTTTATGTTTCTTAAGTAATCTAGAGATGAATAAAAGAATATGAAAATATTAGAGAGGTTATATAGAAACATGAAACCATTTGGCATGAGTGTCCTCAGATTCTGGTACTCAGAAAAAATCTTTGAATCAAACTCCCACAGATACCAAGGAGTGACTCTATTTCAGGGAATATAACCATAGATTTGCAATCTATGCTTTTTGGTTTTGTTCAGATTATGAATCTTACTTTATTTTTTATCATGACTTTATTTTATTGTAAGGGTGATGTGCAGAGGGTTTACAGTTATGTAATTTGGGGAATGAGCACATTTCTTTTTGAACAATGTCACCCTTCCTCATTTTCTCCCAGTTTTTTTTCCATCCTGACCCCCCTCAAGTTGTATAGTTCATTTTCAACATAGTGTTTACTCAGTATCATTGCTACATTTGTTCACCCTCTATTCCACCATTTCTGTGTTTTCTATTGCCCTCCCCAAGACAGATAAACAAACAAACAAACCAGACTAAAAGAAAAGAAAGACAGAAACAAAGGAAATAAAACCTCTTGCTTCCAATTCCTGAGGTTCATTTTGATAAATATTAGTTCATATGTTTGGCTGTACACAGGCATTGCCTTTTTCTGTTTCTCTCCTAAGAGTAGCCTCCTTTGGTCTCATTGACCATCACTTCTTTTTAAATATAAGAAAAATACCTTGAGAATTCTAGTCTTTGAGAAAAAACTAATATTACAGTTACCCTCCCAAAGGCAGATAAATGAACAAACAATACAAAAGGAACTGAAAACAAAAACAACAACAAAATACCCTCTTATTTCCATTTTCTGGAGTTCATTTTGACAAATATCATTTATATGGCTAGATGTCCATATAAATGGGCTAATGACTAAAAGAGAGACTTCTCAGAAGCAGCAGGAAGAATGGCCAATAGACACATGAAGAAACGTTCAACATCTCTGGCCATAAAAGAAATGTGAATAAAAACATTGAGGGCTGGGAATGTGGCTCATTGGTAGAGTGCTTGCCTAGCATGCATGAAGCCCTGGGTTCGATTCCCCAGTACCATATACACAGAACCATATACACAGAAAAGGCTAGAAGTGGCACTGTGGCTTAAGTGATAGAGTGCTAGCCTTGAGCAAAAGAAGCTCAGGGATGGTGCCCAGGCCCTGAGTTCAAGCCCCAGGACTGGAAAAAAAAAGAAAAGAAAAAAACAAAACACAACAAAAAAATGAGATTTCTTCTCACACCAATCAGAATGGCCATTATCAAGAAAACTAACAATCAAATGCTGGCAGGGATGTGGTCAAAAGAGAGCTCTACTACATTTTTGGTGAGCATGTAAACTTATTCAGCCACTCTGGAAAGCAGTATGGAGGTTCCTCAAAAGATTAAACATAGACTTGCTCTGTGACCCGGCATGTACACTTATTCAGCCACTCTGGAAAACAGTATGGAGGTTCCTCAAAAGATTAAACATAGACTTGCTCTGTGACCCAGCAATTTCACTCCTGGGCATTTATCCAGTAGACTACAAACCAGGCCACACTAAAGCTACCAGCACAGCCATGTTCATTGCAGCATTGTTTACATAGCTAAGATATGTAATCAACTCAGATGTCCTTAGTGGACAATGGATCAATGGAACTGTATGTTCCATCAAAAATAATTATATTGTCTCATTCATAAGGAAATGGAAATACTTGGGAAAATTATTATATTAAGCAAGGTAAACCAGACCCTAAGAAATATAAATTGCATGGTTTCCCTCCTTCATAGTAGTTAGACTGTGCCTATACATCTACAAGAAAACATAATGGTTGATAAAAGATTTGTACTTTTATAGGCACAATTGAGTCCCCAAATAATTTGTATTCCAAAGAAGGTTCTCTATCTCCACTTGCCAAAGTGTCTGAGGAGCTCCAGCCCACCCATACTCCCAGGCATGCAACAAACACCTAGGACTAAAGGTATTTGGATTTCTCATGTCTAGCTCCTTTATCACAAAATACATTTTCCTGAGAACAAGAAAAGTATCATATTCATCTGTTTATCAGTGACAGAAGGCTTCAGTATGCCTTGAAGATAAGTCTTTCAGTAAATGTCTGAAATTTTTAACTGGAGGATTTGAAAGCCCCACATAAAACTTACACCCTGAGAAAAGCAGACTGAGTAGTCAGTAAGAATAGTATGAAACAGAGCAAATGAGGTATTTGGTTGCTTGATCTTAAAAGATAACTCATGAATGTGTTTGATTTTCTCATATATGAAGTAGTTATTGTATTAAATGATGTATATAACATCATTAGAAGAGGGTCTGACATATGGTTAAGGACTAATTAACTGTAGCCACCACTACCATCCATACTAATGTATCAGAGATATGATAACCTATTGAAAGACTCATCACTGTCGTTGTTAGAGATCAGAAGTCACTCCTACTCCACCTAGATATACACATAAATTTTATTGAAAACATCTCCACACAGGGAAATGTCAAGCAGTGTTTATTGAGAGTTAAGGAATTTGGAAACTTACCTTCTCAAAATGAGGGTTGCTCTGTATTCCAGGGGTTTACTACTATTTGCAAGGATCTCAGAGTTTTGTTTTTTGTTTGTTTGTTTCTCAAAAACTGATTCTAGAAACGTGCAACTGACCCCATTTCCAAGAGCCTTACTTTCCACCACTAAACAAAAGCATACTCCTTTTAGAACTTTGCTTCATAAGGATCAAGAGTGTTTTGTTCCTGTAAACTGTCTTCAATCCTGCATTTCACTAATTTTAAAGGAAATTTCTCCAGGGTCTACTGTTGCTAGTTTCTATTAAAGGACTTTTCTTTATTTCTAGGTTTAACCAGAGTTCTTACTAGCAATAGACACTGAATTTTATTGAGACCCTTTAGGCTAAATTTTAGTGAGATCCTTTTGGGGCCAGCCCACAAAATAGTTATGTTCTCACCCCTAATTAGCATGAGCTGAATTAGATGTCCTAATATTGAGCCAAACTTTTGTTCACGACACAGAGTAATTGTATACATCCTAACGTACTATGCCATTCTAGTTGGTAATGTATTAAATTACTTTTGCATCAATATTCTGAAGTGAGATTGAAATTTGGCAGCAGTTTCCAAGTACAGGTACCAAGATCATGATAGGTTTTTTAAAATGTCAGAGTTTTCCTTATTTTTAAAATGTCAGAGTTTTCCTTACTTTTCAGTAACTGTAAAAGTTAAGTTTTTATTTTAGATTGAAAATAAAATGCATAAAGTAATCTAAGTCCAGAAGTTCCAAGGAATTGTTTTGGACAATAATTCAATTGTCTGTATGTATATATAGATTTTTCATTTCTGTTTCATCTTGAACCAACCTTGGCATCTTTATTTTTACATATTGGTATATTTTTCAAATAGTTCAAAGTTACACTCAGAAGTGAGTCTAATAAACCAGTTAGTAGTTCTATTGTCAATTTCTTGAGGAACTTCCATATATTTCCATAACATTTATACCAATTAATTACCAGTGGACAGTTTTTCTTTTCATCACATCTTTGCCAACAACTACTGTAATTTCTTTTGGGTAACAGCCACTCTAATCAATATGAGATATCTCTTTGTGGGGTTCATCTGCAATTTTTTGGAAACTCTGTTTATTTTTACTTAATATTTTCTCCTTTCCTTAGTTTTATTCATTGATTTCTATGCTTACATTTGACTTTTTTCCTACCTTTCTTAGATTTATGTTATGCCTTTTTAACTTCTCAAGTGCAACACTTAGCTCTTTATTTTCATTCCATTTTTATGTGCTGCAAAGACTGAAAGTTTTAAATATCTTATGCATGAATCTCTGCTCAAACCCCATGTTTTTGATAAACAGTACATTCATGCTCATTTGTTTCTAGATAACCATAATTTACATTTTGTTTTTCTACTTCACCTGAGTTGTTTCAAAGAACTTTTCTAAAATCCATATTTCCTTTCCAAATGTTTGAGAATAATTTCTGTTGCTTATTCCTTCTTTTGTTATGGACTTCTAATTCATATTGAATTATGATCAGAAGATATAATTGAATTCTTTCCTATTTAAAATACTTATTAAAGTTTCCTTTAAAGCCTTGTATGTGGTCATTTTTATAAATATTTTATAGTATCTAAAATCATTTGGATTCTGTTTGAAGAACAAGAAATATGATACAACTATTAATGAAGAACATTTATTGTACTTGTTCAAATTCATATTTTTTATCTTTTGGCCCTGCCAAACCCAGATTACTGGTACAATAGCCACAAATACAGTTTTATAGTTATTTGAATAAAACTTGCACAAAGACAAAATTTAATGATGTACAAAAATGGTGAATGAAAAAAGAGAAAATGGAAGTCTGCTCATTTTTATATGAGAGTCAATATGTGTCATTTCATTTTTGAAGCTGTGTAATAAAAACATATGTGCTTCTGTGATTATTTTTTTTGTCGGTTATGGGTCTTGAGCTCTGGGCCTGAGTGCTGTCCCTTAGCTCTTCAGATCAAGGCTAGTGCTCTACCACTTGAGCCACAGTGCCACTTCCAGTTTTCTGGTGGTTATTAAAGATAAGATTTTCATGGCTTTTCCTGCCCAGGCAGGCTTTGAACCGTGATCCTCATATCTCAGCCCCCTGAGTAGGTAGGATCCCAGGCGTGAGCCACCAGCATCCAGCTACATTTTATTTTTAAGCTGCTGAGTTATGATGGAAGATCTGGGGAAGCCAGAAAGGAAACAGAGGTCATAAATCAAAAGAGAAAAAAAACACCGTAGTGAGATAGCCAAAAATAAGACTATAATGAAATAAATACTAATAGAAAGGGATTATGCTCAACATCTGCCATAGAAATGAAAGGAAGGGAAAAAAACACTTCATAAAGAAACTAATTTCTAAACTTAATAGAGAGTAAACAAGTTCCCAACCACCTACTGTATATAAGACGACATCTAGAATAACATAATTCATAGATTGAGTACAAAAGAGTGGACAAAAAAACCCGAGTATACACACAAAGGGAAATAAGACAGCAGTATCAGTGTTAAACAGTAACAAACACAGTGAGAGTTGTATTCAATGCAATATGTAGAACACTGACCAAAATAGACTTTCTATGTGGCTGTGTGTTTCTGTGTGTATGTCTGTGTAAATGAATGTGACTACTTGTAATAAAGTCCATCTAATAAAATGCATATGTATGTTTGCATTGCTTGTTTTTAGGTTCCTTTCATACATGAATGAAAACTAGACAAATTGAATCTATTCTGAGGTAATAACACCCACAGGCCAAAATGACTAATATAAACATAATAATAAAGATAAGTCAGGACATGGAGCAACAAAAATTCTTTTACATTAGTGATGAAAATGTGTAGTCTGCTGATCAACTTACAAAAGGTAGAAGATTTCGTTCTGGCTCACAAGTTTTGGCCATTTCAATTTACGATGGATCAGTCCCATTGCCTTTGAGGTTGTGAGGCAATACATCATGGCAGGGACACAAAACTCTTCCTCTCATGACCAAGAAACTAAACAGAAGATACTAAGATCCTCATTCTTCTTCATAAATATGACCAATGATCTAAAAACTTAAAGCTTCTATGATCTCACACTAGAGCTATGGGCTTAAGGCCAAGCTTCCAATTCATAGACACTGGGGGACAGTATTTACTAATACTGATTTCAGGATTCTACTTCTAGGTACAGATGATGTGAAATCAAAATTCGAACACGCACCATAATGTAAATTTTTGAACACCAATATGATGCCACAAATATAAGACTTCATACCTAGAAAGTTTCACAAAATAGTGTTCTAAAACTTGCTGATTTAACACATGACATTATTTTTTTAAGGTCTGTGGCTTATTTGTGGAATTTCAATATTAATGTCTGATTAACTTGTGTGTGTATAGCCATGCCTCACCTGGGTCTGCAGGTGAGAAATGGCCTTAGAACAAGGAGCTGGTTTACCGCCACTGTTCATTTACATTTTAGTATTTTAAATTGGTCTCTTCCATACCATGTTGGTCAAAGGATCAAAGAAAGAGAAGAAATCCCAAGGGTACCTAACAATAATCCTAGAAGTTGGATGGTATCATTACAATCAAAATCTTTGTCAAAGCGATCATAGGCCAGGCCTAATTCAAGATGGTGAAGAAGTAGATTCTCTCAGAAAAGCAGTTATTATTTTGAAAAGGGAGGGTACCCAAAAAGGTGCAATTTATTGGGAGGCCTAATTGGAGCCAATGTACGGCAATGACAGGTAATAATATGAAACTCACAATGATGAATGCAATAAGCAAGTCACAAAACAATGCATAACTTCTATTTGTATTTAATGCAAAATCACACAATATTAATACATGGTGAAGGAAATCAAGAGGGAATCCAGGGATCACTCTTAATGTTCATTGCTTGACTCATGCAGCAGTCCCATAGGAATTTTCACTCTGTGATAATTATTGATTTTTATTTCTTTTGACTTACACAATTTTTGTATTTGTGCTATATGTTAATCAAATATTAAAAGAAAAACAATATCTTTTTAAAATTTAAAATAGCAGAAATTAAAATTTAAAACTTTTTTAGAAAACAAACACAAAAATTAAAGACAAAAATCATGGAAGTAAATTCTACTTAATTAAATTACAATTTAACTGGGCAATATTTGTTGACTTTTCCAGAAAATAGGCTCAGGGATCACATACTGCTGAAGGAGTAATGAAGCTCATAGTTCTACATAGCTCATCTCTATTTCCTTTAATATTTTGGTTAAACATCTCTGTCAGGAATCATCAGTTCCCTTCCTGGTCAGTACTGCCCTTTAATAGGGTGATTATTTTCCTCTACTCGGTTCCTTTTCCACTACCAGTAAAGGGAATCATTCCTTGGAGATTATTTCTTTGTCTTCTCATTTTATTTATTGAAGTGTTGGGTAGTTTTCCAACCTCAGGCCTCAGGCCTCAGTCATGCTTATCTAAAGAAGCAGGAAATTTTTTTCCATATTTTCCCTTTGTGCACTCCTAATTAGAGACTATTAAAAAGACTCTCCAGAGGTTTCTTCCCTTAACTTCCTGCCATACTGGGTTACGCTTACTAGAAATATAGATTTGCCTAGTTTTTTTTCCAAATTGGACCAAATTATTATTATTTTATGATTATTTTGTCAGTCATGGATCTTGAACTCTGGGCCTGGGTGCTGTCCCTCAACTCCAGCTCAAGGCTAGCACTTGAGGCACAGCACCACTTCCAGTATTCTGGTGGTTTTTTGGAGATAAGAGTCTCACAGACTTTCTTGCATGGGCTGGCTTTGAACCGCAATCCTCAGATCTCAGCCTCTTGAGTAGCTAGGCTTACATGCGTGAGCCACTGATGCCCAGCTCCAAATTATTTCTTATAGAGGTGATTTTTGTAGTTAACAATGTTGATTGTGGAAACAATACCTGAGTACAGACAGTTGCCGCAACCTTGGGCAGGTAACTTCCTTTTTGCCTCAGTTTCCTTATTTGTAAAGTAAACATTACCCAGGTCCTGATTCTTGGATTGTAATGAAGTTCATGTAAATCAACCAATGTAAATTAATAATTTTCTTAACACATTAAGTTCTACATTAGTGTAGCTCTTATTAAGTCCTAATTGTGTCTGTTTAAGGCAGAGGTTAACACGTTTATAAACACTGTAATTTTAGGTGTTTTTTTCCTTAATAATTCTATTAGTATTGTAAACCCACATCTATGCTACCATTGAAGGAATAAAAAAAACCTCTTGTCATCATTCTAAAAATGAAATATCAAATTTCGGCTACATATTTGTGCAGCCTAATGACAGAGCTAGAGAAAACTGTCATGAGTGTAACTGATAGAGGTAAGCCCCCAAATTCTTCCAACTCTATTTTCTCCATTGTCAGTCAATTGCATATACTTCCATTGTTTATTTTTGCCTTTCTTATTACTTAATGCTGAGGATCAAACCCCAAACCTTGTACTTGTTAGTCAAGTGCTTTACCACTAAGCTATATCAGCAGCTCATGGTTCTTTGAGACAAGATCTCATTCTGCAGCTCAGGCTGGTCTAGATTCAGGATCCTGTTTCAGCCTCTCCAGTGCTGAGATTTCCAGTGTGAACCTCTGTACTCAGCTTTTTCCATTTTCTGGAAAGTAAATATAAGAGGAAGACTTTTCTGGGAAAGACATCATTGTAAATAGAAACATAAAAATTAAATCAGTTCCATATTCACTAGATTCCTATAAAGCTCTGATTTGTCCCCTCCTTCTCCCTCCACTGTTATTCTAACTAACTAAGCCATTTATGGATTAAGTAAAGGAAAGTTTATGATTGTTTGGAGTTGGCCTTTGAAGTTCAGTTGTTTGGACATAGTTTAGCTTTGCTTTGTTGCTGTTTTGAGGTAAGCTTTCACTGTGCAATCCAGTCTAGCCTTAGACTCGTAATCTTCTTCCTCAGACTCTCAAGTACTCTCAAAGACTTTCTTGTTTTGTTTTCCTCCATAATTATACTTTTGACTATAATCACCCTACTCAACCTCTTCACTTACCCTGCATCCAGTACATGCCCCCACCACAAAGGACCTTGTTTGCATTCTTGTTATTCAATGTTTTAGGTTTATATTAGTCATTCAAGGAGGATTCATCATGGTATTCCACTGTCCAGGTATACACTGTCCTTTAAGCAGATTAAACCCTCCTATTTCCTTCTTTCTTCATTTTCCCTTTTATAAATCTCATTAATTTTATAAAGCTCATTAATCTACCTAACTGCTTGTTTATCATATTAAGTTTTTGACCCAATCTATAACTATTTTACTCATTTTATTTTTTCAACCTACCAATTTGCTTTAAAAATCTGCTTTCTTATTTATTTTAACATTTTATTTTAAATTGACAAATTATGTTTGTATATGTGTTATGCAGACATAATGCTTGAAATAGACATCTAGTAGAGTGGCTAAGTTAATATCTACTACCATGCAATTAATTTTACAATGAGAAAACTGAGAATCTACTCTCTATACTTTTCAACAATGCAGCATATTAAGTTAATAAAAATAATTTAATGATATTAAGCAGATGCTAAGGGCTCATGCCCATAATCTTACCTACTAAGGAGTCTGAGATCTGAAGATCCTATTTCAAAGCCATCTTGGATAGAAAAGTCCATAAGACACTTATCTCCAATTAACCAGCAGAAAGCTGGAAATGTAGCTATGGCTACAGTGGTAAGCACTAGTGTTGAGTGAAAAAGTTAAGGAAAGGTGCTTAAGAACTGAGTTTGAGCCTCAGTACTGGTACAAAAGACAAAAAGAAAAAAAGGAAGAAGAAAGAAGGAAGAAGGAGGAAGGAAGGAAGGAAGGAAAGAAGGAAGGAAGGAAGGAAGGAAGGAAGGACAGCATATTATTAACCATAGTCACCATGTGGTGCCAAAGATTGTTTGAACTTGTTTCCTTTTCTCACTGAAGTGAGACTAATATTTCTCAGTCATCTTCTTTCACCATCTTAGCCCTTTAACCAATTTTCTATCCTCTCATTTATGTCTCATCACACAGACCTGGTAAGATATTTCTTACTGTGTGTTATGATCTTGAGATTAGTCATGGTTGATGAGTCATAAAGCATGGAGAATGGCTGATTCCATAGTGTGGACACTTAATACACATGTATGTGTTTATCAGTTTGAAGCTTATCTGAACTATGCAATTTTTTTGAATCAGGAGAAAGATTTGTTGGAGTTTGGGCTGAACTTATTAATTTAGTCTATCATCTTATTAAACATTGCTCCTCTTCTCAAAAAAGAATCCTAATTTATCCCAGTTATAGATTATAATGAGTGTACTATCTAATACTTTTTTATAATTGTCCCATTTGAGGGGAAATAAGTGCATTGGAGCAGTAGTTATTAACCTGAGATGAAAATTAGAATTACTTGAGAAGCTTTTTAAACATCTCATAGCTCAGGTCAACTCCACAGCATTTAAATCAAAATCCCTGGAGTGGGAGCCATAGCACAAAGCATTCTTTAAAAGTCCCCGGAATGATTCAAAAGAGCAGCCACAATTGAGACACAGAAATTCAGTCTCTGCTGTCAGTAATTCCTTGACAAGCTTCATATACATTCTAATATATTGACACAAGTCAGCTCATCACTCAGTTGATAGAAAGGCATTTCATATTATGCAGGTTTAGTTACTAAAAAGATTTTATCATTTATTCAATAAGTGTTTGCTTATAATTAGAGGGAGTAATCATACATAGACGTATCTATAAACACATACAAAATGAAGTCAAATATATATGTGTATTATTTTTCAGGTAATTCATTACCATAAATATGATAACAATTCAAGACCATTCTGAGCAACATAGCTAAGACACTGTCTCAAAAATAGCATGAAATAAATAAAATACAAAATTATCTAGTGCCTATTTTGCTGACACAACTGCAAGCCCACTTCAGTGATGCCACTACATTCCTGTGTGGATAAGTAGAAGGAGTCAGAGATATCTTGTAGGACAAAACTCCAGAAAGCATAATCTCTCTCTTTATAATCTTGAAACACCATGGTTGAAGTGCCATGGAAAGTCCCTGGTGTTTCTTAAAGACTGTCAATCTTTAAGAAAGAAAATGAGTGATTCCTCTGTTATGATCACAAAGGTAGGTCATTGAGCCAGTGAAGAATACTAGTTTATTCCCTTTTCAAATGCTTACTTGTTGCCATGGAGACAAATCCATGGAAAGGTAACACAGCTATCCTGAGAAAAGAAACTTTAGCATATACTGGACTCATGTGGTGAGTAAACCTTAATTCCAACAACCCTAAACTCACATACTCAGCTCAACATTTTATTTTCTGGAATATTTACAAAGAAAGAGAGAAAGGAAGTAAAAAATAATTGCCCATTCTGAACAAGACATGGCAAGTTTGCCTGTGATCCTTTGTTGTCAGGCAGTAACAAGGCTTCCCAAATGAGGTGAAATGAGGAATGATTTTGAGTGAGGGATGGAATTAAGGCCTAAGTTTATCCTCCTCTCAAATGCTAGATTCATTGCTATAATAAAAACCTGCAGCATGATTTGTTATGCAATGATATTACCCACTTATCTACAAGTTTATCTGTAATAATTTCCACTAATAACTAAACAATGCCTTTAGTAACTCACTGACTTATACAACATAGATCTAAATTTTAATAAAGATTGAATGCAAGAGTTAAAACTTAAACTTTGGGAATAATTCCAATAGATGCTATTGTTTTGATCTATTAGTAGTAGGGTTCAATTGTTTAACATTTCTAGAGTGCACAGTAACTTTACTTCTGTTACTAGGACTTGTAACTAGGGATTCTGATTTTTCTAAATAAGCCAGTAGCTCATGGATGATGTACCTTTTGTGAAGCCACAAGGCACTGCTGCATTGTTGTTTCTTTTTTAAGTATATTTTTAATATCTGACTCCCTAGACTGGGCTAAAGACAAACCTGAATCCTGTGTGTGCTCCGTAGAATCAGCCTTCCTCTCCTTTCTCAGGGGCTAAGCCTAGGAGTCAATTTTTTAAGTGATTCTATTCCTTTGAAAAACTCAGTTCCTCAAAAAAAAAAATAGAAGTGCTAAATATTCCAGATCTCCAATGAATTACAAACACAAGACTTCTTCTGAGACCCCTCTACAAAAGGATGTTATGCCTAACGCTTGGGAGCATTAGGACTCAGGAGGCTAATGGGTTTCTAAATGTGATACACGTATATATTTTGTATATATTCTGTGTGTATGTAAGTACATATCTATAATTTATCTATCAGGAAAAATAAAATTATGTTGTTTTCAGAAAAAGTGGATGCACCCAGAAAAAAAAAGAGACTCATATTAAACAAAGTAAACTGCGCAGAGAGACTAAGAGCCCATGTTTTCTCTCAGTTATAGAATTTATACCTAAAATAGAAGACCACACATATCAGGCCAACTAAAGGATGATATACGTAGGAATGAGATTCCATAGGTTATTTCCCTTTGAACAACTAACAGGCAGTTTAGTAACATGAATACCAGCAAGTTGAAATGTGTCCTAGCTGAAGGAGTTGAGAACAAAAATGACAAAGACAGACAAATGCAACAAAAAATGATGCACAAATACAGCTGTAATATTCAGTGTACATAGTGAAAACCAGGAAACTTGAGAAGATGGGATAAAAGCGGGGAGGCAAAGATGATGGATGAAGTAACTGATCCATTTGCATTGCACACATAAATTGATATGTTTAACTGAAAAGTCTTGATACAGAAGACAATTTAAAACATAATCGATGGAGGGTCCAGTGGCTCATGCTTATAATCCTAGCTCCTAAAGAGGCTGAGATCTGAGTATCCCAGTTAGAAGTCAATCTGGGCAGGAAAGTCAATGAGAATCTTATCTCCAATTAACACCATAAAGCTGGAAGTGGAGCTGTGGTTCAAGTGATAGAGCACTAGTCTTGAACAAAAAAAGCTCAGGGACAGCACCCAGGCTCTGAATTCAACACACACACACACACACACACACACACACACACACACACACACAGAATCTAGTTGGAGAAACTAGACTAACTCAGAAGGGAAAGAGACTGAGAGCCAGAAGATAAATCTGTTGTTTATAGTAAGATAGTGTAGAAAAACAAAGGAAGTGAAATAGTGATGGTGGGAAGGGAGAAAAGCACATAAATAAAGAGCAATGATAGGATAAACTCCTTAGGTACTTGTGAAAAAGCAGCAAGCAGAAGGGTTTTATCGGCATCATCTTCCTTAAGTGAAAGTAAGTATATTATTCACCTGCTTAAAATCCTCCACAGCTTCTCAATGTTCTGTAATTATTCATAGTAACTTAAAAGACTATTTAATCTGGTCCCACTCTACTTCTTCACCTATATTGCTCTCTTGCTTCTTTAATTTGGGGGAGGGAAGAGGTGGGGTCATCTATAACTCCAGAATTCCTACATTGTCTTTATCATTTCAGATTTCAGTGTGATGTGCTAGCTACGTCCCTCTTAGGACATCCTTTATGAAACATTTGTGTCCTGTTTTTGAGATTCCCAGCTAGATCTCCTATTCTCTCAAAGGGAATCTGGAGAGCCCCTGTCTCTGAAACACTCTCCCTTGCCAAGAGTCACTCTTTATATCATATTTGCACTCCACAGAGCACTTCTGAATACATGGCATCATTTGGTTCTTACATGATTGTTGTCTGTTCCTCTCTACTGGACTGACACCTCCCTCTGGCCTTCTATTAATAGCACCTGTTCTGTATCAGGCTTTCAAAGAATACTGTATGTATATACCTGTATGTCTGATACACATTCAGAGATGTTTTCTAATTATTACGAAGAAAATAGACTTTTATTGTGAATGAGTTCACAATGAAGATTATCAGACTCTTATTGAGACTTTTTCTTACTGTGACAAAACAACTGAAGACAAGTAAATGATAATGGAAAGAAGAAGTTTTGCTCATGTTTTGAAAGATTCCAGTACATCATGGCAGAAAGTGTTTTGAAACAGAGAAACTCATATCTTAACAGCCAGGTAACAGAGGGTGAATGCATGTTGCTATCAGGTTTTCTCCTTCATTTTTTATTCTATTCACATGCCCAGTCTCTTCAGGGGTGCCACCAGATTCAGGAAGGCCTTTACCACTTAATTAATCCTCTCTGAAAATGGGCTCACAGACTTATCTAGAGAACCAACTACTAACACCTAAGGTTTTCTTAATCTAATCAAGTTGATAGTCAAGATTAGACATCACCAGTCTATTGAGTACCAATACATAAGCGTGATTCCTAAAACAATAACAGTCCATTCCTGGTCTCCAAAAATGTTCATGACTGTTTTACAGGCAAAAAGCATTCCGTTCATTGCTAGGAGTCACCCTAGTCATAATAATAACTGTTCAAGAGTGTTCCAGTGAACAGTCTTCACTAGCTATACAACAGACAAGGGTCTCATATCTAAAATATACCTGGAACTCAAAAAATTAAATCCCCAAAAAACAAATCTTCAAAGACACAACTGCCCAATAAATAAGTGAGCTAAAGACTTAAAGAGAAATTTCTCTGAAGAAGAAAGAAGGATGGTCAATAGACGCATGAAGAAATGCTCAACCTGTCTAGCCATAAAAGAAATGCAAATCAAAACAACATTGAGATACCACCTCACCCCAGTTAGAATGGCAAAAATCAAGAACTCTAATAACAACAGATGCTGGAAAGATGTGGAAAGAAGGGAACCTTACTACATTGTTGGTGGGAGTGTTAACTTGTTCAACCACTTTGGAAAGCAGTATGGAGGTTCCTCAAAAGACTCCACATAGAGCTCCCCTATTACCCAGCAATCCCACTTTTGGACATTTACCCAAATGATCACAAACAAGACCACACTAAAGCTACCAGCACAACAATGTTTATTGCAGTATTATTTACCATAGCTAAGATATGGAACCAACCCAGATGCCCCACAGTAGATGAATGGATCAAGAAAATATGGTATATATACACAGTGAAATTCTATGCCTCCATCAGAAAGAATGACATTGCCCCATTTGTTAGGAAATGGAAAGACTTGGGAAAATTATATTAAGTGAAGTAAGCCAGGCCCAAAGAAACATAGGTCCCATGGTTTCCCTTATTGGCAATATCTAGTATATGTCTGAGTCAAGCAGAAAAGGTGAGATAAGGTGATGTTAGGGGAATGAATCCTAAGATATGTATTCAAATGTTTTTTTTTTCTTTCAGGTGATTATTTCTAACACATTTATAAGATTATTTTTTTGTTTCTATGTATGTCCCTCCCCCACAATATAACCCTGCTTTCACTGTATTTGATGTCTGTATAATGTGTGGAGGGGAAGGGGAAAAACAAGTCGTTTAAATAGGGATACAGGTGGACCCATTGCAACAATGAGATGTACAAGTCGTTATGTCAAAAACGAACTTTACAACTTTGGGGGGGGGGGGGAAGGCGGGGGGGGGGGAAGGAAGGGAAGGGGTGGGAAGGGGAAACAAAGGAGGAGGCTACAATGCTTGATAAGAAATGTACTCATTATCTTGCCCATGTAATTGTAACCCCTCTGTACAGTATGTTCACAATAAAAAATGTTTTTTTGTTTTTGTTTGTTTTTCCTTTCATGCAATTGTTTCTAATATATTTATAAGATGATTTCTATGTTGCTTTGTATGTTCCTCTCCATGGTATAACCCTTTCACTGTATTTGTGGAGGGGAAAGGAAAAAACAAATCGTTTAACTATGGATACAGGTGGACCCATTGCAACAATGAGATATACAAGTCGTTATGTCAAAAGACGAACTTTACAACCTTGGTGTGGGGGGAGGATTGGATGGGAGGAGGAGGCGGAGTATGGGAAGAGATAGAAAGGGGAAACAAAGAGGAGGCAACAATGCTTGATAAGAAATGCACTGGTTATCTTGCCCATGTAATTGTAACTCCTCTGTATGGTATTCTCACAATAAAAAAATTTAAAAAAATAATAACTGTTCAAAAGTCTAAGATGAAAAGTATTTTATGAAACTCAAGGTAAAGTCAAGGTATGCTTGCCTTGCATGCATGAGGCCCTGGGTTCGATTCCTCAGCACCACATATGCAGAAAAAGCCACAAGTGGCGCTGTGGCTCAAGTGGTAGAGCGCTAGCCTTGAGCTGAAGAGCTGAGGGACAGCGCCCAGGCCCAGAGTTCAGGCCCCACAACCGGCAAAAAATAAATAAATAAAATAAAATAAACTGTATAATATTCTCAAAATAAAATGGCATAGAGCAAACATTCCTATCTCAAAATGGAGGAGTAGGGGAATAAAAGTGAAAATGAGATCAAAACAAGACCAAATCCCAGCAGGACAAACATTAAATCCTACAGATCCACATCCATAATCCCTAGTATGGAGGTAACACCTATATGACCTTGTTGGCTGTAGTCCAAATGGCCTCTATACTGGGCTGGGTCTACTTGTCTACATCTCTTCACAGTAGACATTGCATATGTCTGACATCTCTAACATCCTGAGGTCTCCAGTCCGGCTTGGGTTTTTTGTATCACCCTCTAAGAGGCTGACTGCAAGGATCTTGACCCTCTCATGCATTGTTTGGCCTTCCTTTGAAACCTTGATGGAAACCTTCATGACTAACTACCACATTAGACATGTCTGAAAAAACAGCATCATGTGGATGATGTCCAAGTCTGCTGCCAGCTTGGTCAGGAGTGAGGTCCCGTTGGACCATGGCTGCAGTGACCTCCTAGCTTAATATGAGGACACTTTCCCTAGACAGACCTTTGTGAACATCCCAGAGCTCTTTGTTCAAAATTCATTTTTCAAATGAGTTTAAACCTTTACACATTGAACCACCAGATGGGTGAGGTCCCATCAATTTTCAAGATGTCCTCAAGCCAACTTCCCATTTTCCCAACACAAAGTACTTGAATTCATCTGAACGGCCCTCATTCTTCAGAAGCCACATTTTCTTTGGACCCCAACATGATTTCCTTCTGGGCGAACTATAAGTGTTTTAAACCTTTCTGCTCTGCTTTTTTGTTTCTAGTTTTCACTGTGAACTTGGATAAAAGCAGCCAGAAATAACTGTCACAGCTTCAATATGAGATTGCCTTGAAATTTCCTTTAGCAAAGAAATTAGCCCAGCACCTATAAATTTGGCTTCTCTCAAAGCCTCTGTGCAAGGACAATATGTAGGCAAGTACTTAGCCACAATATAAAATGAATAGTTTCTGGTCCAATTCCCAATAGTATCTACCTTCCAACATGAAATCTCATCTGTTCCATCTTTTCTGGCTGCACTCCTATCAACGTTCTGATCTATAGCCACACAAAAATTACCAGTTCCTCAAAGAATCCTACAAAAAGGAGTTGGGCGCCGGTGGCTCACGCCTATAATCCTAACTACTCAGGAGGCTGAAATCTGAGGATGCGGGTTCAAAGCCAGCTGGGGCAGGAAAGAGCGTGAGACTCTTATCTCCAATGAACTGCCAGAAAACCGGAAGTGGCTTGTGGCTCAAGTGGTAGAGCACTGTCCTTGAGCTGAAGAGCTGAGGGACAGCGCCCAGGCCCAGAGTTTAAGCCCCACGACTAACAAAAAAAAAACAACAACCCAGAATTCTACAAAAGGGGAAGGAGTAAGGGAGGGGTGGGTGAGAAGTTTGAAATGGATGACATTGATCAAGATGCATTACATCCATAAACTGCTTTGTTAAATGGCAACTCCCTTGTACAACTGCTTAAAAATAGTTTTAGAAAAATTATAGGGCTTCTGTAGCCTACAGTGCCAAATATTTTTAAATTCCTTCCATTTCTAATGTCTTTTAAACACACACGTTCATATAGTCATGACAATGACTTGACTTCTCATTATCAATTTTCTCTGTTAGACAGTTTTTCAGTTGTTAGAGAGTTGTTTATGCCTGACATTAACAACTTAAAGTAAAAAGTTATTTATTACAGCCTAGAGGTTCAATTGGTTTCATTGCTTCTGGGCCTATGGTGGAACAGAACCTGATGGTGGTTAAAGCATACAACAGAGATGGCGCATCTGATGGCAGGTAGAAAGTAGAGAGAGAATGCCAGCACTAATGAGTTCTCTCCTTTTTCCTCCTCTCACTCCATCCAAGCCTCTAGGAAATGATGCTATCACATTCCAGTTTAGTCAATTCTCTGTGTAAACACAGACAAACCCTGAGGTACTCTTCACTAGACCAGGTACTTCTCAATCTAATCAAGTTGATAGTCAAGATTAAACATCATGAAATATAATTCCTATGCTCAAGTAAAAGTATTCTTTACTAGGTCTAATAACACATTCGTGCATATATAATTTTACATGATTTATAAATACATTGGGTAGTAGAGAATTTGATTGAATTAAATACTCAAAAATTGTTTTCCAACTTTCACCACCTAAAGAGAAACTAACTGCATATAAATTTTATCCCAGAAATGTGTAGATGGAAAATCATATTTATAGAAAGAAAAGGGCTGATATGCTCATATTGGCCACATATTCACATAAGCCCCTATAATATTTTGTTGTATTATAAAAATAATGTTATCTTTTCTAGTGAGAATGCTAGCTATGTTTAGCCTACTAATGTACATGAAAGGGCAATTATTATTAGAACTTGAAGCTGTGAAAATTTATGCAAGAGCTTTAATAGATGTAACACATAAAGAAGTATTTTCATGAATTTTATATTTTAAAAGACTATATATATGTGTATGTGTGAAAGACATTTTTCCATTTACATATTAAATAGGAAGTATATGAATTTTATACTGCATATTCTTCAAAGGGCCTCTAATGAAGATAAATATAGCAAAGGGAGATTAGTGATCAATGCACAATTCTAAATAGTAACAGAGTTGTTAAATAACAAAAAAGGAACAAAAGGAAAAGCCTTGAATGACATGTTCAAGGAGATCAATTGTCCACCAGATTAAACATAGCATTTCTTTATCCTTCTGTGTCATAAAATAGCATATTTCATCTTTTCTTCATAAAAGATCTTAGCAAATGTTTTTCATTATCTGTTCAGTATTTTATTTCTGTGTTTTGGGGTTATGCTTCCTTAGAGGACAAAGAAAACAAACAATCATTACTTTATAATATGAAAATAGGATAGAGCAAATCTATTTGTTCAAGTATCAGTATTCATTAATCATTGCAAATCAATCTTTAAGAATCTGTGCAATACGTTTGTTTAACCTGTTCCTCTTCCTTGTCTAACTACTATTTTTGTAACTTAGACTGAATATTAATTCATACCATAAAATAAAATATTCATAGTTTCAGAAGTAAAAAGAATTTCAACACAATGGTTGCTAAGGAAACAACTGTCTCTGTCTCTTGGTCTCTCACACATATAATATATATATATATATTATGTATGTGTACATATATTTAGTACTATAAGGAAATGTATTGGTGGAAGTACTAAAAACCTACGTCCAGCTCCATGCAATGTTCCTCAATTGAGAAACTCTCAATTGAGTTCCTCAAATTGAGAAAGAATTGCATATAAAAGATGAGATGTCCCAACTGAAAGTGAAGGTGATTAGGCTAGTAAGACTTACTCTTTGTTTATTGGGGAATAAAAATTGAGTTCGAAAATGGCAGGTTCTTCTTCCCTATTCTCTGTGCTGTTTAGTCTGTCCTATCAACCTCTGTAACATCTGCCAGCTACCATCCAAAATAAGCACTATTACTGATAGGAATAAAAAGGGTTTGGTTGTTGTTTTGTTTGTTTGTTTTTGTTGTTTGTGGGACTTGAAATCTGGGCCTGGGTGCTGTCTCTCAGATCTTCAGCTCAAGGCTAGCACTCTACCACTTGAGCCACAGTGCCACTTTCGGTTTTTCTGGTGGTTAATTGGAGATAAGAGTCTCCTGGACTTTCCTGCCCAGACTAGCTTTAAATTACTATCCGAATATCTCAGCCTTCTGAGTAGCTAGGATTACAGGTGTGAGCCACTACTGCCTGGCTTAAAAGGACTTACTCTAGCCGGGCACAAGTGGCTCATGCCTGTAATCCTAGCGACTCAGGAGGCTGAGATCTGAGGATCACAATTCAAAGCCAGCCTGCGAAGGAAAATCCATGAGAGTCTTATCTCCAATAATCCACCAGAAAACTGGAAGTGGCTTTGTGGCTCAAGTGGTAAAGCACTCACCTTGAGCTGAAGAGCTGAGGGACAGCACTCAAGCCTAGAGTCCAAGCCCCATGGGTGACCAATAAATAAATAAATAGGTCCTTTTCCATGGTTTGACTGAGGATATCACTGCTACTATCTATAAACTAGAGCCACCAAGGACTCATGAAAAAGTTCTTTTCACAGGACTCACACATTATTCATTTCCATTGCTAACAAACTATCGAGACAAATTTATTACTTTATTCTGAAAGTCTGGAAGTAAGATGGTCAAAATGAGACTAAATAAACAAGGTGAATTCAGGTATCCACTGGGCTGCTTTCTTGTGGAGTAAGTGCTCTAGAAAGAAGCAATCCAGTGCCTCACCCAGTCTTAGGAAGCCACATGCATTCCTTAGCTCAGGCCCACACCATGGCAGATCTCCACTGCTATCACACCTGCTGCTGGTATTTGTCTACTCCATGTATCTCCTTTAAATTGTAAGGATTATCATAATTAGATTGCATCCACCCAGATAACCCAGGATATTTTCATTACCTTGTTATTTAATTTAATATATCTGCAAAGTCCTTTTTTAATTAAAAAATGCATTGTTCACAACACAGATCATAAAATTTGCCAATTGTGTCCATTTTTAAGTGTCCAGTTCAGTGGTGTTAAGTATATTCACACTACAGTTAAGTATATTCACATTATGTAAGTGTATTCACACTATATAGCTCTCTAGAATATTTTCACTTTCTAAAGCTGAAAAATCAGTAAACAACTCCTTTATCCTCATCGCCTATCAGCCACTAATAAACACAATTCTAGTTACTGCATCTAAGAATTTGAGCACTTTAGGTACCATATGTGAATCTAATAATACAGTATTTGTCTTAATGTATGAAGACAAATTGAGTAAAACAAATTGAAGAGTAGTATTTGTCTTGTATATTCACACAATACACTCAACAATCTCCATGTTGTTATATGTATAGGACTTCTTTACTTTTTAAGATTGTGAATACACACACACACACACACATACATACATTCAGGACCTTTTCTTTATGCATCATGGATGCTTAGGCTGATTCTATCTTGTCTTCTGAGAGGAATGCTGCTATGACTATATATCCAAACATCTTTCAACAACCTGCTTTTTTTCTGTTTTTCTGGATATATTTACAAAAGTGAGATTTCTGGATCACATGATACTCCTAAGAAAATTTCACATTGTGCTCTAGAGTTTTATGACTTTCAAAGTCCCACCGACAATGCCCAAAGGTTTTAATATCCCCACATCTTCACCAGCAGTTGTTATTTTGTATTTTCATTTCTGACAGTAGCTCCCTTAATTGATATGAGGTAATATAATATCTCATTATGATTTTGATTTTCAGTCTCTGGTGACTAGTGTTATAAAAATCCTTCATATGATTGTGTAACCTTTGTATATCATCTTTGGGGAAATTTCTACTTAAGATTTTGCCCAATTTTAATCGGATTATTTGATTTTTTTATGGTTTTTGAGTTGTAGGAGTCTTTTATATATTCCAGATATTAACCTTTGCAATGTTTGCTTTGCCATATAGGGTACAATTCCCAGATTCTGGAGATTAGGATGTGGACATCTGTTGAAGAACCATTACTCAGCCTACCATAAATGTTCTCCCAAGGGTTTCATTCCTCATCATTGCACTGCCCTTTTTATAGAATGATTTTAGAAATAATTTGTCTGACTTCTATTTTTACTATTAACCCAGATTTTATTTTATATTTAATAAGTGACCTGGTTTTATACTTTGTTTAATTTGCCTATGTATCAGAACCTAATTGTGTCATTTATAATATTTATTAATTATTGAAGATATTTCTTTGTAATGTGAGCAATCATGTTCTATTTTTAAAAGGAATGTAGATGCTTTTAATTTCTGTGTGGAAATTAATGAGATTAGGCAATGTTAATGGAGTTTATTTTGGAAGGCAAAGTAAAACATCTTTACAGCCTCTTTTATGTGCTCTGTCCTGAGCCCTTTCTCCTTCCTCTACTTCCTCCTACTCTTTTTCTCCTTTTTTCCTCCTCTTCATCTTCCTTCTTCCTCCTCCTCATTTTCCTCTTCCTCCTTCTCCTCTTCCTTTTCTTCTTGTTATCCCCCTCCTTTTATTCCTCTTCCTGACCCTCCTTCTTAACTTCATAAGCAAGCAAACATTGGATGTTTTATGATGTATGACATGATGTAAGCATATGTATGTACACATTATGAATGGTTAAATAAAACTAAATAACCTATATACCACCTCTCATATTTTGGGGGTGGGAAACAATCTACTCTCTTATCAATTCTCAAGCATACAGAGATGTCATCAACAGGATGTGTACTAGATCTCCAGAACTTACTCATATTGTTTAAATGAAATGTCATGAACTTTGAACAGCCTCTCGTCCTCACCAAAGTCCCTACAAACTACTACCCTATGTGTTCATCTATGAGTTCAGATTTTTAGATTTCCAAAGATAAGATATTATCTTATTTGTTCTTTTGTGCCTAGTTTATTTCATTTGCTATAAGGGCCCTCAGACTCATGTATGTTTGGCAAATGTCACAACATCCTGCTTTTTAGAGGTGAATCAGTATCCCATTGTATATGTGTGTATAGTTATTTGTGTATTTATTATTTCACATTCTTTATTTAACTACTGATTGCTAGTTGTGGCTAATGCTGCAGTACACATGGGAGTGGAGATATCTGTACAACACACCAATTTTAGTTCATTTGGATATGAACCAAGATAGCTGAATCACATTCTTAATCATGCAATCATATGATTTAATCTAAATCACATATTTAAGTTTTTGGAACCTCCATATTGTTTTATATCATGGCTGTAGTAATTTATCATCTTCCAAACAGCAACATTCATGTGCTTGTATCTTTTTTTTTTCTTTTTTAAACTAACCATTGTAACAGCTATGAGATAATACCTCATTATAGATTTCATTTGTTGTTATGGTTTGAATGTGGTTTGATTTCCCCAAGTATTCATGTGTTTGAAGCTGGGTCCCCAAAGTAATGGTGTTGAAATGATGAGATATTTAAGAGGTAATTTGTGCTGGAAACTCATCGCAATGGTTGTCCTTGGAAGAGATAAAGTATTTCTCAGGGAATCCATGGCTACTTAATTTGGCAAAAAGAAAAAAAAGTTATTAAAAAAACAACAAAACAAACAAACAAAACACCTGTCTTTTTCTCTTGCTCTGGTTTCCTGCCTAGTAATCTGATGCCTCCTTCTCAGATATACAACCACTGCTCTGATGTATATGTGTGTATAGTTATTTGTGTTTTTATATATTTCACATTCTTTATTTATTTAACTACTGATTGATAGCACCATGTGTGAGCTTATATAAGTTTTTTTCCTTTATAAAGCTACCCAGCCTCCTGTATTTTAGTATAGTAACTATAAACAGTTGCATATACTCACATTTCCCTGACACTTAATGATGTTGAGTATATTCTCATGTATTTGTGAGTCATTTAGATATCTCCTTCTTAAGTTGATGTTAGGGAAATGAACCCTAAGATATGTATTCAAATGTTTTTTTTCTTTCATGCGATTGTTTCTAACACATTTATAAGATTATTTCTTTGTTGCTTGTATGACCCTCCCCCACGGTATAACCCCTACTTTCACTGTGTTTGATGTCAGTATAATTTGTGGAGGGGAAGGGAAAAAACAAATCATTTAAATAGGGATACAGGTGGACCCATTGCAACAATGAGACGTACAAGTTGTTATGTTGAAAACGAACTTTACAACTTTGGTGGGGCAGAAGAGGAGCATTGGGTGGGGGAGCTGGGGGGGAGGAAGGGAAGGGATGGGAAGGGGAAACAAAGGAGGAGGCTACAATGCTTGATAAGAAATGTAGGCATTATCTTGCCCATGTAATTGTAACCCCTCTGTACAGAATTTTCACAATAAAAAATATATTCATTTCCTTTGCGCCTTTTAATCAAATTATTTATCTCACCTATTTTTATCATTTGATATGGACTACAAGCAAACATGTGTTCTACTGTACTTTCTTTGTAACATATCCTAGGAAAAAATAAGTTAAGCTTTTTAAACAGCACCACGTTACTGACTCATGGGAGCTTTTGTAATCCCTTATGACTTTTTCCAGAAGTACTTGGGTCGAGTTTCTCATTACTCATTTTACATCAGTACAACGTGATTTTTGTTCTTTGAGTATAGCAGTGAATGTCCTTATATTTGTTTCTTGCACATCAAGTTCTTTTGAATTCAGTTGCCAATCTCCAGGGGGCTGGTGCTTCTGCCCACCACCACCCCTACACTCTAGCCTACCTTATCATCAAGATGTTCTTTCCTGTTAAACTTAATGAAGATGCGTACTTGGTTGGGAGTCAGCCTAATAATGTCTTCAGAGTACCCCTGCTGTGTTCACAGGGCCGCCCTCAAGTGAAAGACTACAAAGGAAACAAAGGATAGGGCTCTGCTCTCTAAAAGCTGGTGTTGGAGATGAAAAGAATGATAGACAGGAACTGAAACACGTTTTCCCCAGACAACTTCTTCCACCATTTCCAAGAGCTGTTGAAAGTGAAAATGGAATTCACATTGAATGCTAAGATGGCAATATCATGTTACCTGTGAGAGAAAGTCAAATGTTCATTGCTGGTGTTGGTGTTGAAATTAGAGCAGGATTGACATCTTTTTGAAAGACTACTTATTGAGTCACATTTCACCATGGCTCTGAACAATGAGTGGCTCTTCTTACGTGGCTCACACAATTGTGCATCTATTCGAGTGTTCTTCAGGATTCTCATATGCTATGGGAAATATGAAAATTATACTAACAAATGAACAAGTTGAAATGAATCAAGTAACAGAATTGTGGAAAGCTTCTTATAATAGCCTCATTAGGATAATTTACATAAAATTAAGATATTCTGTAATACTACAATTCAGGCATAGCAAATGTTTAAACAGTCTTCTAGCCATGCTTATCTTACTAAAGCTCCCTAAGATGCCTCATATTGCTCAAAGTAAATATCCTTAGCAGATCAGAGCATCTTCAGGCACTAAATTCAGATACAGAATTAGTCCTTAACCAGATTCTCTTGGAAAATTTTTGTTTGTTTGTAATTGTTCCTTACTGCTAACACAGGAACCCACCAGATCTTTATACTGTATTATATGTAGAATAACACTCTTTGAATGAATGGTTCTGTAATCACAAAAGATTGGAAAATGTTGAGAACAACATTTTGCCATAGAAAAACAACAACTTTCAGTAGAAGAAGAGTTGTGTAACCTAAAATTCCCAAAACACTTGGACCAGAGATCTCCATTTATTATAAACCCTGCTGGCATCCTACAAAAGAAAAGCTGTGCAGGGTACACATAGGGAAATATTGATCCACCAAACAACCACTTAATAAATACTTAGAAAGCATCTGACTCAAGAAGTTTGTGCTTTTATCTAAACCATGGTGAAATGAAAAGAAGGCATCACCTGTTTACTCAAGAAACGTTCAAAGAAGTACAGGAAATGAGAGATTCAGAGCCTATTACCACCCCAAGTGAAAGAACTCTGTGCTTTTGTAAAAGTCCAAAACACACGCAATTAGACTCCTATGAAGGAAAGAAATCAAGTCCATGACACTGGAGAAGCTTTCAAAGGAAGTGTGGAATTAGACTTCAAGGACAGGTAAAATGTTGCTATCTAAGAATAGGAAGATTATTAGTGTATGACAGGAGGAAAAATCAGAGGTGTTGGTGAGTACTGAGGAACATGTGCCCTGTATTTTGCTTAAAAAGAGAGTAAAAAACTAGACTGAAATACAGTCAAAAAATCTCATCCCTATGGTTCATATTTAATGATCATCTACTACTACAGTAATGACTTGAGAATAGCATACAACTGAAAACAAACCAGCTGACTGAAGTATTTATAGGTCACTAATGAAACCAGGATTTCTAAGATATTTTTGATAATACTTTTTTACAGAGAGAAGACAGAAAATTTCAATAGCACAAAACATTAGTCAAGGAATTTAGTCTAGAGGAGTATACAAGATCTTTAATAAGATGCTGAAATCTGTTGGGAGCCATGGCAGCAAAGTTGTTTGTTTTTAATGTGGAGTAATTGAATTAGAACTCTATTCTCCAAAGAAAACAAAAAGGCAATGTGAAATATGACCTAAAAGAAGAATAGGCAGAATGCATGAGAACCAATAAGAAGCAAATTATCATATTTCTGAGCAAAGATTATAACCAGGTAACACTATACTAGTGGTCTCACTGAAATTTCTGGGAAGTCTCACTGTTTCTGACATTTCATAACTAGACTTCTTGAAACTGGAATCTTCATAACTAAACTCTTCTTGACATAACATCATTTGATCACTATCCAGCCATTTCTTGTTATGTTTGATTTTTAAATGAATACCTTAGCTTTGAAGAATACTTTATAGTGATTTCCTTTTCCTTCTTTCTTCATCCAGTTTCTTCTGCTGAATATTGACAAGTTTAGATTCCTATAATCCCTTCTACATCTGTCAGTTCTTCATTCTACTCTATTAATCATGAATATTAATTCAATGAGTATTTGTTATTATAATTCACTGGGAATACAAGTCCTATTTTATAATTTTCTGTTGGAATCAGACTTATTTCAATTTGCTTAATCATGCATGAGTTATTTTTAGGACTCCAAGGATAAGAAACCTGGCAAACCAGTAATTACATAGTTAATGCTTATAAGCCACAATCTCTAGCAAAAAACAAAATAGTCTTTACATATTAACCACTAAGCATTACTAGAACAATTCTAAACAACTAAGCATTACTGTCAGCCAAGGTTAGTGTTTCTGTCTAATTTCTAAATATTCAGGAGACAACCAACTGAAGAGGCCTGCTGACAAATATCCAAATGAAAGCAGACTAAATTGTAACGATTGCTAACAGTACAAAAATACTTGTGCCTGGTGAGAGGGAAATGGGATCCATTTTAACTCCTCCCTGTATTCTGCCTCAAAAGTGGCATAGTAGCATTGTTGGCACAGAGCGATGAGATGCACACCTGCAGCTCTGAGTGGAGCTAGTGTACTTAGGGAATGGTGGTGACTCCTTGTCATCATACACTTTCTGTGAAACTGCTGGTCATGTGCTGTGTAGTTCAGATTGCAGATTCAGACCTTCCTGATGAAAATATTAAAGTCTTTCAATTATCAAGCATCTTAGTATTAGCATCTGGATTCCAATGGTTCACGCTTGTAATTCTGAGATTGAGAGGTTTGTAGTTTGAGGCCACCCTGGGGAAGGGGTAGTTCATGAGATCCCCCTTCTCAACTCATTGCTAGACACAGTGATACTCTCTTATCATCTCAAGACTGTGGGAGGCTGAGATTGAGAAGTTCATGATTCAAAAGCCAGTCAAAGAAGGAATGCCTGTGAGACTCCATCTCCATGGAAGGAATTTGGACATAGTGGTGCTTACTGGTAATCTCAACAATAACAGGGAAGATAGGATATGTGGATTCTGGCTCAGGCACAAACACAGACACAGGTAGGAAGCAAGACTCTATCTCAAAAATAAACAGCAAAATCAGGGCTGAAGGCATGTCCCCAATGGTAAGAGGCAAATTTAGGAAGCTCAAAATCTTGAGTTCAAACCCTAGTACTGAAAACAAGTATTTTAGTAAGAGGAGTGGGGGGGGGGTGGGAAATGAAGGCATATATGGAAATGTCATAATGAAACTTCTTGTACATCTAAGATATGCTTATAAAAGATGTTGAAATGTAAAAAAAAATCTTTAGTACCATGTTATTGTCCCCTTTCCACTTAATAAAATTAAAATCTATTTCTTTATGGATTTTCTACTTACATATAGAGTTCCCTAGAGTTGTAAAACTTGGAGTCACAGGTTTTTGGTCAGTGCATGCATTGTTACAGAGGTAATTTTTGTATTATGTAGTGAATTTTATCGAATAACCACTAAGATTCCATTTGTTGTGTGGTTCCATTATTTCTCTTTTCTTCCTGAGAATTAAAGACTGACTGTTCTCTCTATAGGCTGCACCTCCTTTCTCAAATGGGTAGGCTCATTAACTTTCATCTTCCATTCTTAACCGAATGCACAATCTGGCTCTTATTACACATACTTTCTTCAAGCATACTTTGACCTCTATCAAATTATTTAAACTACTCTTTCTACTGCATGAGAATGTTAGTTTCATAATATGGCTACTATTGTTATTATTGTATTCTTAAGTTTTTCTGACCCGACTATAATTCCATCTCATGAGAAGCACATGATATTGTGGGCATGCTGATGAGATATGCTAGAAATTCAGCCAAGCAGGTCAAAGAGATTAACTGGTTCTGAGAATAACTAGCATAGAGTCTGAGCCATTTTCCAGTATGCAAACTGTTCCAACAAAATCTACTACTTCCGAGGTTGGATAATATCTGGAAGTGAAGCTAGAGATAAAAACCAATCAACAACATTCAATATTGAGTGCGCATCACCTCAATTATAAAAAAAATAATTTCCTTTTGACCAATACCTAAGCCAATTACAGAAAGTACAAAGAGTGGCATTCAGTGGCCAGCTTCACAAAATATGTTGGGACAATAACTATACCTGAAGGTCCTCCTAACTGGAAATGAGGCAGATGCCCCAGTGAATGTGTTAACAGCAAACACAGACAATGAGATGTTAGGTACATTATACAGGGTTCCATGGAGATGGTTCATCCTATGGTTCATGTGTGCGTCTGAGATGAAGAATACCTGAGCCTATAATTTTGCAGGGAAGTTTAAAGAACAGATTTAAAATCTCCTTTGAGGTAATTAATGCATTTATCAAAATCAGCATTTTTTTTTTTGCTTTTCCTTTTTCAAGACTTTTGTAGGTGTCTTCTCAGAGTCCTGTATTCTGGCAACTTATGTTTGCTTATGGGAAGATTATGTTCCAGGTCTAAATCCTGAAGCACTTGAGAAGATGAAGTGCAGGGTGGCATCTGTTCTGGTTGGCACTTACACATGGTCTTCACCACACTGCAGGGATTTACTGACAGAGTGTGTGACACCACACTGCAGGGATTTACTGACAGAGTGTGTGACCTGCAGCATTGATTTCCCACAAATATTCACATGGCTCTCATCAGCACAAAGTCCCATGGCTGAGAAGTTGAGAAATTGCAACACACTGCTCCTGAACATCCTGGCTCATTCTCTACCTTACCCTTGGCCCCTTTATAGTTTATAGACTCTATCGAAAAAGTTGCCTTTTTTTTCTCCTCCATGGTCTACTTACAATGGGACTCTTCAGGCTTATTTTTACATTCTTACTACTAAAGGCTTTAATTTTTCTCCTAAAACAGGTATTTCAGTAAATTTCTGTACCTCTTCCACTCATATACACTGATAAAACCTTTAATTGTTTATTGTTTATTAAATTCTTTAAAATGTAAAACCATTCTATGGACAATTTGAACCACCAGTTGATTCTATTGGTGATTTTTTTTCCACCTGGATCCATGTTCATTTTAGTATCTGTAAGACTGAAATTTTGTGGTAACGTAGCATTTGTTTGTTGTTTCAGTTTCTGTGGTTTATTTAAGCACAAATAAAAGGTGTGTGCGAGCCATCTATTCATTTTCTTCACTGTGCAGCCGAGCATCGGGATTGGTGACTCTGATAGCCAGCTGGGCTGCTTGCTCCACAATAGCTTTTCGGTTCTTGGAGGAAACATTGTGGGTGATCTCAGCACAGTAAGGTAACATAGCATTTATAATAGCACCCATGGAGCATTGAATAGATTAAAACTGTCAGTAACTGTAATCTGTTTTATTGACGTTAGCCCTGACAGTTTGTTTCTACTAAATGGTTTCCACTAGTCCTGGTCTCTTTTACTAGTGAAGCATAAGAGTGGATTTACCTACACAATTTAAAATGTTAATAAGTGAATAAAGTTTGAGAACCTCTCCTATGAGGTTAAAAAATAAATAAAGCCATGATACCACTTGCTAAGCTCAGTCTCATGTAAGCTAAACTCAGAGGAGCAGGCTACAATGAGAAGTCCAAAACAGGGTAGAATCACTGGATGCTGATGACTTTGCACCTATACCTAAAAGAGGTCTATGTTAAGCTAGAGAAGAATTGGATGGCCTTAGAAATGAACACCACCCCCTGTCATCCCTTCTGCCAATATGGAAATATTAGACAGTACCTTAGTGGTCTTTATCACATGGAGGATACTTGTGCACATTTATCTGACCTACCATGGACTGAGCCAAGGTTACATTCTAAGGAAATCCAAACTTGGAAATAGACATTCATTCATCTTTAATTTTCTATTGCATTTACTCAGAACTGCAGGAGACATCAGGAGCACTCAGCAGGCCAGAGGGTTGTTGATGGATTTCAAGATTTTTTTGAGTGCTTTCAACTGCAATTAATTATAAGTCACTGCTCATAAATTGTTGTATCATACCATATTTGTAATTGGTTTGTATAAACATATATTCAATGTGTATTATATTTGTAAATTGTTTAATTGCCACACATTTTTCAAAGATTTCACCTTCATGGCATGAATACCAATTTACCCATATCAAAATGTATAGTTTAAAATGTTGCACACATATCTTCTAATCTGGTTCTTATCAAGATCTTATCAAGATCTAAACCAGATAAAACTATTCAGTCTAATGTCCTAGTATCATATTTCTTTTCATATTTTTATAATGCTAATAATATGAGAAATACACCAATAAATGTACTCAGACACTTATCATAAAATATTAAATATTTCACTCATCCTATTGTCCCCACACTCTCTGGAATCTTTAACAAGAGACCCAGGTCTGGCATTGAACTGGTAACTTAGTAAACTCTAAATGCACCAAGAAATTCAAAATGTAGTAAGGTAAAAAAATAATGGTTCTGCCAGGCGCCAGTGGCTCACGCCTGTAATCCTGCTACTCAGGAGGCTGAGATCTGAGGATCACGGTTCAAAGCCAGCCCGGGCAGGAGAGACCGTGAGACTCCTATCTCCAATAAACCACTAGAAAACTGGAAGTGGCGCTGTAGCTCAAGTGGTAGAGCGCTCGCCTTGAGCTGAAGAGCTGAGGGACAGCGCCCAGGCCCAGAGTTCAAGCCCCACAACCGCCAAAAAAAAAATAATGGTTCTAACATGTAAAGATTGTTTAATTATTTTGAAGTTTGAGACTAGTTCATAATTGGAATTGTGAACTGACATGAAAGAAAGCTTTTATCCTATGTTTACATTATAAACACTTAACATAAAGACAGAAAAAACATATTTACTAGAGAACATACTAAAAGAGAAAAGACATCTTTGAAGGACTTAAGGAAATTTCCCTCTTTTTCACACTTTCGCTCTCATTATTTTTCACAAGAAAAAAACATCTCAAACAAGATTCATTAGAGAAGCACAGAGAATCCAAAGATAGCCTTGTTATTCTCTCTGTGGGCACAGTTAGTGATGCCAAGGAAGACAGAAGAAATAGAATTTTCCTGTTGATACTTCAACTTGGTTTCAAAATTCGTCACAAGACAGAGAAATCAATGCCTTCAATTGAAAATTTGCTTCCCTAGAACTGAATTAGATCAGAATGCCATAACATAGATTTCTAGCACTTAGCACCATATTGCCCATAAAATCTGTCATTTCAAGAAGAAAAAAATTAAGCTTTGAAAAATTAAACGATTACTGAGAAACCTGTCCTCTGGATATCATCTGAGACTGCGAATGGTAAAGCTGACAGCAAAGTTTCTTATGCAGAGCAGGGCTGCCTGTCGAACCCCCTTGCCCATCCTGCTTCCTCCCTTCATGCTAACTATGCTTCCCAGGGTCCTTCCAGGTAAATCTGCACACAGTTCTTCGCCTCATTTCTACTCTTGAGAATCTGATCTAGGACATCAAACCCACATCTCACATCAGTTGATAACTGAGTTCTCTTCATCAGTCTAAGAAAGAGCAGGTTTACTTTGGGAGAGCCTGACACACCCTGAAAACCGTTTTCTGGCAAGTCTTAAGGTGAATATTGAGTTACCTAAGTCTTCTGGCAAAAAAAAAAAGAACCAAAGTATTTCATTATTATTGACTGGAGTTGGTGTGTCAGGAGTTTGCTTTTTCACATTTTGAAATTAAGCAACTTTGGGAAGACCTTCGAGACTGTCTTTGAAACAACTAATAAATACAGAGCAACAGCATTTTCAGGAGATTGTATGTAAACTTGCTGATGATAGTGTTCATCTAACTTAGGAATTACTGGAAGATAACTTCCTAAATACTTTAGAGATTCTTCCTACAGTGCCAATTGGCCATTTTATTTTCTGGGCTGTTTATAAATCTCCATTTATTATATGGCATCCATTCTACAACATTAGGTAATATGCTAGACATTTGGGTTTTAGCTCCCATAATGGATGCATTACATTTACATACAGATGGAAATCATTTGGCTATGTCTTCCAGCTATTGCAGGACCCTATCCGCTCAGCATCAAATGATGGCAGCATCAGCCCTCTCCCCAGACAGACCTCAGGAGGCAGTATCCTCTGGGAGTACAGTGGAAGGCAGAGACTAAAGGCAGTTTGTGGACCTTGTGCCTTTGCCCAGAAAAACAACAAACAAATGCCCTGGGGTCCAGCCACTTTCCACAGCCTTCTCAGAGGCCCCACTCTTGCCTTGGCTTCCGCTTGGCCAATAGTCTCTCTTCAACAAAAACATGTCTTTACCCAGATTTGTATGCATATGTAGGCACCTTATTTTTTTTCAACTCTTCTCTTAGCTTTTAACTTTAAACATATTATCTTTACTTGGTAGTTTCGTATTTTGAAATTTCATATTATCTGAGGTTTTTAACATGAAAATATCATCATTTATGGTATTATTGCCTTGTGTTTTTAAAATACTTTAAAAGTAAATTTCTTCCATTTTCTAATTAAGTATCTCATTTTATCCTCTTGTAGTTTGCTTTCTATACTCTTATGCCTTTAACAGATCTTTAGTTTGCCTTCTTTGAAATTCTATGTAGCTCCTATTTTTTTAAATTTTTAATACAAATTTATATCCATAAGAAACTTTGATCTTGCTATAAGTTTCTGTGTGTGTGTGTGTGTGTGTGCTGGTTCTGGGTCTTGAACTCAAGGCCTGGGTGCTGTCCTGAGTTTTTATGCTCAAGGCTAACACTTTACCACTTGAGCCACAGATCCACCTTCGGTTTTGAGTAGTTAGAGATTAGAGTCTAATAGACTTTCTTGCCTGCTCCAGCTTCAAGGTAATTTTCAGATCTCATCTCCTCCTCCTAAGTAACTAGGATTATAGGTTTGAGCCTCCAGTGCTTGACCAAGTTTATGTATCTTTATTTGATGATATTTTTTATAAGATCACAATGTTCTAGTCTGCAGAAGCTCCTACCCTAAAGGGCTGAACAGAAATTGAGAGCAACTTCCATACTAGCTGAGAGGTTTTCCTGTTCCCTGCTGATTAGTGGCCCTTCATTTTCATGAGGTTCTAGTAGCCCATGTGTGATGAATATTAACTTCAGATTTTTCTCAATATCAATTTATTGTTAAGATCCAACACAACTAATATCTATAATATATAGTTTCTTCCTTCAAGAAGACTATACTCTTAAAATCAGAGGTAGAAAACAAAAAGAAGCTATTTTCATTTTTTGACAAGCTGTGTCTGTAAAACACAGGTTTAGTTCTGGGGTTTTGTATATTTTCCAGTGGTATGCCTGGTTAGAGGAATCAAGCTCCCTCAGTAACGTACCCTTCACTTTGTCAGATTGGGCCCTGGAAGTTGGCTTACATTGATTAGCAGTCAGCCTGGTTTGCTTAGCTCAGTAATCGATAATGGCCATAAACTAGAAAGCTTTTGTGTTTCAGGGAAATGATCATACCTTGTAAAGCCTGGAAGGAGATATGTGGTTACATGGGACTTTTCAAACACAACAAATCCCAGTTGAACCTTACTCTATGGTTTACCGCAACTTCCAGGTTAAGGTCTGCTTTCAATAGATTTTGGACCTAGGCTAGGATGCTGCAAACAAATGGGAAAAAAAATCCTGTGATAAGGTATAAAAATGCTAATAACCAGTATTTTCTTGTGCTTTTACTCTAGGGAAGAGTTTGAGAAACAAGAGAGAAACAAAATAAAATCCAAAAAGTAAAGTAAAATAGCGAACAGGAGCCTCCTCTATAATGATGACATTTATCAAACCAACACTACCTAGATTATCATTATAGTGACAACCCTACATAAACCACTTGTGGTCCTCATTAATTAATAATATGTGGCTTATAATAATTTATAGTCCTTAAATATGCAGAAATATTGCTAAAATATATTTTCACAAATAAAATATGCTATCAAAATATCAAACGATGCCAAATGCAATTTGAACATATTGCAAAATAGTATTTAAATAGTCATATTTGTCAAATTAGTGCATGATTTAAAAATATACATTTGAATCTTATCATACTTTTTAGTATCAAATAAAACTTGCACCAAGGAGAGTTAAACAAGAAAGATTTTCTCAAGGCCAAGTCAAGACTATTGCCATAGGGAGAGATTAAACTTTTCTCTAAAACAAAACATTTGGAGAGGTCTCAAGTACTGAGATCAGCAAGTGGAAAGGAACTGGAGAACATCAGGTACAAAGGTTGTAAGTGACTAGAACACCTGTGTACTAATTGGTGATCATTTAAGTTAGACTCTTTCCCTCAGACAAAGACTTGGAGATAGGAGCTTTGTCTTCCTGAATGACTATGTTTTAATGGGATGGCTTCTTGAGTCCTCAAGTTGGCAAAAGGCTGAGGGGGATATTTGCATCTCAAAGGAACAGAAGAAGAATCTGCAATTGCAAGTTTTCTAAAGTAAATTATGGTTAGGGAAAAAACCTGTCTACAGTTTAGCCCGGCTGAGAGGAACGCTGAAGGCCACACAGTGGTCAGTAAATAGAAGAAAGTGGCATAACAATCTGGTAGCTGTCACTACACACATTTGTGTGAAAGGCAAGAAGAGTTTACAGTTCTCCGCATTAAAATGATGGAGTTGTTGTAGGTTTCCTTAGGAACAAACAACTCATTATCTCTTCACAGTGATTTCTGAAAGATGTTCCCAGAGGACCTCTTGGGAAAAAGGAAGTTGGGAAAATAGAGGTAAAACTTGATCTTTATGTTACATCAGTTAAGGCCCAACCAATGAATAAACCAAGAAGATTTTTTTGTAATGAAGAAATAAAGGAAAGGGAGAAGTAGGAGAAAAACAAAAGAAGGGCTAACAGTGCTCGACAAGAAATGTACTCATTACCTTACTCCTGTAACTGTAACCCCTCTGTACAGCATCTTTACAATAAAATTTTAAAAATAAAAAAAAGGAAAAAGAAATTATTGCAAGGAATTGACTGACAGAACTGTGGGAGGTGACTATGCAGACTATGCAGACTTTACAAACTATAAAGAAAGGCAGGCTAGAATCCCTAATGCATGGCTTGATCTTCTGTAATCAATAGGAATTTTTTTCTGAAAAAAAAGTAAAATCTTAGAAAAATCTATTCTTCAGTCCTTTCAAAAACATATCTCAAATTTAGTCATTTGTCAGGGAATCAAACCAAAGTGATCATCAGAAGAGTCTAGTTGGTTTATATATACAAACAAGCTAGATTGTGTCAATCTATTACTTCTAGAATTAGAGGATATAGCTATGCAAAATGTTTCTTACTGGCTCCAGAGCTTTATTCCCTAAAGCAATATACATATAAAATATAATTGAACATATCATATATCACCATGTAAATTATCATCACAGCATATTATATTCTTAGTAATGTTATATGTTATGAAATTTGATGCATATTTGTGGAAATCTACAAGTGACCTACATGTTTACAACTTTATAATTTGTTTTCTTTTGTCTGTGTATGCCAGTGCTGGGGCTTGAACTCAGGGCCTGGCCACTGTCCCTGAGCTTCTTCTTTTGCTCAAGGCTACTGCTCTACGACTTGAGCCACGCTCTATTTCCAAATTTTTTAGTAGTTTAGTGGAGATAAGAGTCTCACAGACTTTGCTGCCTGGGCTGGCTTTGAACTGTGATCCTCAGATCTCAGCCTCATGAGTAACTAGAATTACAGGCATGCACCACTGGCACCCAGATTACAATATTTTTATCTACACTTTAACTTCAAAAATATAGTAAGCCATTTACATGAAAGATTTTTGTAAAAATAAAAAATGGATTGCTAGTAAAGCACCACAGGAAAGTGATATCTATTTTTACTTCAGAACAGCATTCAGAACTGTGAACATTTCAAATATAAATGTTTAAATATTTATCCTCCAATAATAGCAAATTACTTTTATATCATTTCTGTATCATATTCTAAATTGTTCATGGGCATCTGGCTACAATATGGCCATCCTCATGATTTTATATTGTGCTTGAATATTATTTTTCAGGGTACCATTTACATTTTTGAGATGAAGAAAAATGTGATTGACTTGATAGTTTATATGTTACTGTAATAACAAACAAATATCTTAGAAGAATAAAGATCACAAGGGAAAGTTAAATGGCTGTATCCATGAGTTCCTTCTTCCTCACAGCTTGTATTGTTCCAGTAGTCTGTAACTGCACATGCAGTACTGACACTAGCACCTAGCTAATAACAAGAACACCATTCAGAGATTCTATTTAATCAAATGCACTTGGAACACAGACTTTACTGCCTTCTTTGGTGTTATCTGCCCAAAATAGAATATTTTAAAGGTTGAGTTTTAGTGAATTCTATTTTTTTCCTTTTTTTTGCCTAGATGTTAAAATTGCTGTTTTCATAAATTAAGGTCACATTTCTGAAAAATAGAACTGACACCTTGTTTAAGCGTTGCTTCTAGAAGGCTCCTTACATTTCCATTTTATATTCTTTAGCCTAGAGTACTGCTAAACACACGGATGTATGTGAAGTCAGAGGTTTCTCTCTCTCTCTCTCTCTCTCTCACACACACACACACAGAGGCTTTTTTGATTCTGAAGATGAATGGAGAGAACAAGCTCAGGAACAACAGAAGGAGTCATATGAAAGGGGTGAAAGATAGTTGTAAGGCAGAACTTGAATCCTTCTAACACTAGCTCATTGGAATGATGCCAGTGAAAACGAGGAAATTCATCTGAATCACTTTAAATCTCTTAGAGGAAATGTGCTATAAAAATTCAAGACAGAGTTGCCATTATTAAAGCTATTATTGCTAACATTCCTCATTATGAATGCAAAGTCAGGAAGGGGAGAAAGGCTGGTAAAAAAAAATCAAATAGACAATGGGAAGGAAAGCTGACAATTATTATTTGGGTTTAGTCATGTCTAAGCCATAAAACACAATTGCTCTATTACAATCCTAGATTGTGAGAAGTTTTTATTATAGAAATGGGCTTTAAAGGAAATGACAATCTCTAAGTCTGATACTAGCAGTCACATGATCTGACTACAATATTATACATACAGTTTCTATTTAAGGAGACCTTACAGAGGATGCATTGCTCTGAGTTCATTAAAAAGGCAAAAGTAAAACTAAAAATAAAATCTTATATATTTTTTACTGTGTTACACAAGTCATAGTATTTAGGAGATACACCTATGACTATTAAACAAAATGTATATTTACATGTCAAAAACATGAACATTCTGATAAGGGCTGGAGGCATGGCTCAAGAAGTAAAATGTAAGCACCTGCGTTCAAATCCTAGTACTACACAAATAGACTTAATTTAAAGATTTAACTTTGAACACCTACATGAGCATAACTTAAAGAGAATGAAATATGAAGAGAGAAGTAAACTACAACTATAAATAAAAACATAGTGATATTATAAATTTCAGGTGAAAAAAATATAGCCACACTGGAGAAAATACATCACCAAATTACCCAGGTTGAAATCTCTGCTCCACAGCTAAGCAAGAAGGGTTTGCTTATATGTCAGTAAAACCCAGCATTGTTACAAATCAGATTGAGAAAAATATCTAAAGGCAAAAAAAAATTAGGTGGTTTTAGATAACAATTTGGGGAGTTTAAATCATCAAAGTACTCATCAAAAACTTACTCATTCACTCCCTGCCTCTAGCAAAATATTTTCTGGTTACAAAAATGAATAGAAGTTACATTATCATTTACTTACCACTCATTCACTTACTCACAGTAAGTTTGCATTTCTAGATCACTTCATATCTAAGCAGGATGTATTTGCTCATCAAGGCAAACTCGGATGAGTTTTGTCATAAACAGTAGAAGAGGCAGTGAAAGAACAACATTGAAATTAAATTTTACCTCAGCGTTAACCATAGTTAGTGGGGGCGGTGGGAAAATATGTCATCTCTCTTCTTACTTTACAATAATTGTGTAGAACATTGTATTTTTTCTTCAATTAAGCTCTTTCAGAATACTTTATTCTCATTAATGACCACCCTTTCCTGCATCCATATCTTCTCCAACATGACTCATCAGTTCTTTCAGAAAAGAGATAGATTCTCTCTCCAACTCATTAAGTTTGCTCTAGCCTAGGGACTTACTTTCGCTGACAGAATAAGGTAGAAGTGACTCCATTACAGCCCTCCCTCTTCTCTTTCTCCCCGACTCTTCTTCCTTGTAAGTACAGTGTAAGCCCAGACTGATGAAGAATGAAGTATGAGAATTATGTAACATAGAGAAGAACTAAGTAAACTGAGCTAATAACCAACCTTCAGTTGGTCATGGATGCATGAGAAGCCCAGTCAGTATCAGAACACTTAGCTGAGTCAAGATTACATTGCCAGTGGATAGAATTACTGGAGAAGTCAGTGTTTACAATTAGCCTTTTTCTCTTCAATTGCAATAGGAAGAAAATTTGTAGTCTCTGTGATAGCAATGTTAAAATTGCATGAGATAATAGATGTAAATAACTTAGTATAGCAGCTCATTTGGCTCTTAAGATGATTCAGTAAATAGTTGATTTTAGTATTTGTTAATCTATTATTTGTTAAAATTAAGGTACTTACATTGTCTTCTGAGTTATCCCTTCCACCACAGTGGTAGAATGATCATTTACAAAGGATACAGTCCAGTCCACCTCAAGTTGTAACAGAAAACAAAATAGCCCAGATAGGTCTGACTGTGGCCTGTGGAGTATTGTGTTCAACTGAGGTGAGATAATGGGTTCAAAGTGAAGTCATAATTTATATACAACAGTAGTTGTATTTTCAGTATTTACATTCTAAACATTGAGTGTCTCAAACTCTGTGCTCCCTTGTTTCTAAACTTTTGCATATACTGCGACCTCCTTTGACAGCCTCTCCCACTACTCTCTGTGGCTAACATCTTTTTGTTCTAGATATATGTCCTCTGCCTGCAACATCTCTTTTGACCCCATGCCCGAGCTACATCACCTTTCTCTGTGCTTGTGAAGTTAATCCAACTTACCAACCAATTACAATTACTTAAGCATATCTCCATTGAATTGTAAACTCTGGACCTCGGTCATCATATCAGGCACTTAAATATTTATTGAATTAATGAACAACAATACTATTTCATATTTCAGTGTCTCTATGAATTCCTTGCAATATGGATTTTCTAACTACATACTTCATTAACAAACTGTTGTTCTTCTTTACTTCATTGCATAGACAGATTATCTGATCTTTGCTTATTGTATTATGTGGGATTTTTCATTATATTCTTTTCAAACATCATGTCATTTTTTAAGTCTTAGAACTGAATAGAAGGCCAGGTAAAATTATGATAGGCCAGGTAAAATTATGATAGTCAATAACTTGATGATTTTTGGGGGGACAGAGTCATTTGAGTTATGAACGCTATTGTTCATGCCTAAGATTGCCTAACTGAGCCAGGCTTAATAACATAGAAAATCAATCCTTGGAGTTATTTTGGTGGTCAGTTCTAAATTAGATCAGCTATTTGGGGAAAAATTGCTTAGCAATCAACTGCTTGACAGGCTTAAAATTTTAATAGAGTAACTGCATGTTCTAGAAATAAGGGACCTGAAAAATTAATCCTCATCCAAGAGACCTAGACACAAAATCATATCTTAGACTAGCAAAGTTAGGTTTCAAGACTAATGATACTTGGCTTGTGCCTCAATGCAGGCTTTTTCTCTATTAATAACAAATTAATAGTTATATTTGCTGCTATAATGGTACAATTAATTATTCTTGTCTATCAACTCTATGACCAAATAGCCCCTTTCACATTCTTATCTGTTGTAATAGGTTTATAGTAGCACAAATTCCTCTCTGAAAGCAAACATGCTCTTTGTTTCCTTGTCATACATGTCTAAGTCATGTAGCCCATTCTAGTTCATGAGAGAATGAATGTGTCAATCAATCTCTTTTTTCCCCACTACTTTCTGTCTAACACAAGTTCCCACAAGTCCTCTAGAGAGGGTGACAGTAAATTTTATTGAAATATATCTGTTCTAAAAGAAAAACCTCACTGGGCACCATTGGCTCATGCCCGTAATCCTAACAACTCAAACATCTGAGATCTGATGACCACCATTTGAAGCCAGGAAGGAAGGTCCATCAGACTATTATCTCCAATTAAACTGCAAAAAGCCAGAAGTAGAGCTATGGCTCAAGTTGTTAAGTGATTAGCCTTGAGCAAAAAAAACTCAAGAATAATGCCCAGGCCCTGAGTTCAAGCCTGAGTATTGGCACAAAAAAAGAAAGACTAATTCTTTAAAATGTTACTACTAAGGCAAACTTGCAATGGCTGATATCTGTGTAAATCTTCTTTTAAATTTTATTTTATTGTAAAGATGCTGTACAGAGGGGATACAGTTACATGAGTAAGTTAATGAATGCATTTCTTGTCGAGAATTGTTACTCCCTCTTTTGCTGTTTTCCTACTATCCCTTCCTTCCCCCACCTCCCTCATTTCTCCCCACCCCCACCCCCCAAAGTTGTAAAGTTTATTTCCAATATACTGTCTTGTGAGTATCATTTTCCCCCATGGTTTCCTTCATTTGCAATAATTAGTATAAGTCTAGGATAATTTTATCAGATGAGCAGAAAAGGTCAAGAGCTATGCACATATGACTATATAAGATGAAGCAAGTGAAACAAGCCCCAAGATATGGACACAAGTGGTTCTTCTTTGTTGTGGTTGTTTTAATGTACTATGAGATGGTTTTGTTTCCTTTGCATTTTCTTCCCCCTATGGTATATCTCCGGTTGTCGCTGTACTTGTTAGTGGTACCCTGCATCTTGTATACACATTTGTCTAATTCAGGGAGGGAAAGGGGAATAAAAAAAATCTATATAAATCTTGTCTGAATGAAACAGAACTTTTCTTAGCATTTCAGCCTCTACTATATGTTGATACATAGTAGGAAATCATACTGAATGAATAAGCCAGGAAAGGTAACAGATAAACTCATCAAAATATACAAAAAGTGTCAAGAGAGAGCAAATTCAAGGAATTGCAATGTTTAATGAATAGATCATACAACAGGCACAGAAGTTAATCTCCAAAAACTGTTTGACAATGTCACTATATCACAAGAAGGAACATAATATGGGAGTATAAAGCCTGAAGAGAGCACTAATCTAAATAGAACTGAAAGACAGCCAAGTGAGATGAGAATTACAAGCAAATTAAAAATACAACACAGGAGGAAGACCCCCATTGGAAGCACAAATGACAGAATAAGCAGAATGAAAACCAAGAGCTATAATGTACAGGGCAAACTTGAAACATTTCACCAAAAATACAATAGAAAGAAAGACATTGAAGCTATAAAACACTGAGAATAAAAAATGGGCAGCTAAGGCATCTAGCGTGATGATGTATAGACAGCTCTAAAAAGAAACAACTAAATAGATTTGATATCAAAATAAAATTGATAGCAGAAAAAAGAATATTATGTCATTTTCAGGGAAATAAAAGAACCTAGAAAATTATGTTAAGTGAAGTAACTGGGGCCACAGGGATAAATGGCACATGTTTTCTCTCATATGTGGAATTTACTAAGCTATAAACATATATGAAAACATATACAGGTTTATATGCATTTATAAACAAATTGACTAGGGTATAGTACACTCAGGGGAGAACTCCAATGGTGTAACTCCTCTGAACCTCTAGCAAGCAGTTTAGCAAAGTGAATACCAGAAAGCTGAAATATATTTTGTTGGAGATAGGGATGGTTAAGGGGAAGTGGCACAGATCAATAGTGAGGAGAGAGAGGGTTAATATATTATATCCAATGTACATATGTGAAAATGGACCCTGTAACTCGAGAGTATGAATGGGACTGGGAAAGATGGGGAGAGTGATGGAAGGGCTGACTTTGATCAAGATGCCTTATATTCGTAGTCCAACTCGTTGAATTGAAATCCCTGTGAACAACTACTTAAAGATAATTAATAAGCTGGGTGCTGGTGGCTCATGCCTGTACTCATAGCTACTCAGGAGGCTGAGATCTAAGGATCATGGTTCAAAACCAGCCTGGGCAGGAAAGTCCATGAGACTCTTATCTCCAATAAACCGCTAGAAAACTGGAAGTGGTGCAGTGGCTCAAGCAGTAGAGCCCTTGCCTTGAGCTGAAGAGGTGAGGGACAGCTCCCAAGCCCAGAGTTCAAGCCCCACGACCAACAACAACAACAAAAAATATAACAATAAATAATTACTTAAAAGGTTTCTTGATTTGAACAAATGAATCCATAAGTAGATGTGTGCCCCAAATCTAAACAAAATCAAAACAACTCAAAACTCTACAATCCAGAGGAGATGAGGAAGAAGGGGAAAGAAAAAGATTCCAAATGATAGTTTAAAAAATCATAAAGTTATTCATCTTACTTTCAAAATCCTTAAAAACTTGAACTTGTCACTCTGTGGCATTATCTCTTCTTTGTCAGTCATTCAAGAAAATGACCTTAAGAGTCCAGCCAAAGATAGGAACTTCATGGGAGGCAGATAAAATCTATTAGCAATTTTGTTTTTCTCTCTCCTCTTAGCATGGGAAGCAGAATCATAGTCACACAATGTCTCCTATTCTGTGGGTTACCTCTTGATTATTGCAATTGTTTCCTTTACTGTGCTTAAGTGTTTTAATCTTATGAAATCTCATTTATCAAGTCTTATTTTATTAGTAATGAAAACCCTGTTTAGGAAATACTTATCTACATCTATATTTTTAAGAATTTCCCCCCCCCCAAAAAAGAAAAAAATCAATTCTGCTTTCCCTAAGGACAATTAAACTTGAAACAATAAACAATTAAACTTTGAAATAAAAAAAGAATTTCCCTTATATTTTTCCACTACTAGTTTCAAAGCTTCAAGTCTTGCATTAAGATCTCTACTTTAAGTGGGGTCTGTGCACAGTGAGAGATAATGAATTCGTTTCAGTCTTTTGACTGTGGATAACCAGCACCATTATTGAAGAGGCTACCATCTCTTAAATGTACATTCCTGCCTACTTTGACAAAAATCAAATGACTCTATTTGTGAATTTACTTCTGGATTTTCTATTCTGTCGCATTGGTCTTTGTGTCTGTTTTGTTAGTCCATGATGTTTTTTGTTACTGTGGCTCTGTAATATAATTTCAATATTTAAATTATATACATATAAAATGTCATTATAATAGTATATAATATACTTATAATCATATATATTATATATGAGGTATTGTGATACCTTCCTTTGAAATTTAACCTTAAATAAGCCCTTACATGTAGACTAATTATAAAAGTTTATTGTTTCTTTGAAAACATTATTATTTTCTCACTCCTTAACTTTCTGATGTAATATCCTAAACATGCTTAATTTTCTGAGAAAAGCTACTAGTCACTTCTTTTTTTTCCTTATGGTGCCTATTTAATGAATAGAAAAACTTTTTCTGGAGTTATTTGTTGCAGAATTTTATTAGTACAACATGCTCAGGATTTGGCTTGCTATTATCATTGTAACAATTTATCCTATACTTGGTAGTTTCAGTGGGTAAATTCCAACTGTTAACAGAGTTGCGTTACTTTAGGAGATTTTAGGAGAGTCTCTGTCTCACTGCTGTACAGATGGACTGATAGATCCCACCCAAAGCCATCAGTGTATCAATTATAGGGTTTCTCTGACTGAGAACTTCTTGCCTCTCTATTTACAAGGCCTTATGTAACTGCATTAGATACCTCTAAATAATCCAAGATAATCTATCTACCTTGAGTTCATCTGATGAATAGCCTTAATTCTATCTGCAATCTTAATTCCCCTTTGCCCAATAACCTAACATACTCAGAAAAATGCTGAAAGAGACCTTTGTCAGCCATTCAATGAATAAAAGATTAATAGCCAGAACAAGAAGTTCAAACAATACCTTATTTAATTAATAAATAGATAAGTGAATCAAACAGGCAGTTCTCAGGAGAAATATAAGAAATGTTTAACATCCTTACCCATAGGAAATGAGAACCAAAACATTAGATTCTATCTTATCACAATCAGAATGAATATCATCAAAAATACAAACAACAGCTGTGTCTTATGCCCATAATCTTAGCTACTCAGAGGCTGAGACCTGAGAATCACAGTTCAAAGCCAGCCTGAGACTCTTATCTCCAAGTAACCACCAAAAAGCTGGAAGTCAGTTAGAATGGCAAAAATCAAGAACTCTAACAACAGATGCTGGAGGGGATGTGGACAGAAGGGAACCTTACTTCATTGTTGGTGGGAATGTAAACTTGTTCAACCACATTGGAAAGCAGTATGGAG
>NW_012267264.1:11922380-11949184 GCF_000151885.1 Dipodomys ordii
GTGAAGGGTAAACAAAGGAAGAGGCTGCAATGCTTGATAAGAAATGTACGCATTATCCTGCCCATGTAATTGTAACCCCTCTGTACAGTATGTTCACACAAAAATTTAAATTACATTTAAAAAAAAGCTGGAAGTAGAGCTGTGGTTCAAATGGTAGAGCACTAACTTTGAGAAAAAATTTCCAGACAGTGGCCTAGGCTCTGAATTCAAGTCCCAGAACCTGCCAAATTAATAAGCCACAAACAACAACAAATGGTGAGGATGAACAGAAAAGAAACCCGCACAATACCATGGAAATGTAAACTAATATAGTTACTATGGAAATTCATCAAAAAGCTAAAAATAGGTGGCTACATCTCTATTTTGATAGGACTATTAGTGTAATTGAAACATCCTACTGAAGTAAAATTATTACCCACCCCCCCATATCAATTATATCAATTGAACAGATGGCTTTGATTCAGATATTCTTCTTGACAACTACTTCACAAGAAAATACTAGTGTTTTCTTATACTAAAAACCTGAAGGCTATTTTTCAAATCCCTATATGAATTTCCATTTCTCTAGTATAAAATATTGAAAATGGGAGATTATTTTAGGAATGACTTTTTCTCATCCAGGAGTGATCAGATATCTCAGAATGATTCTTGAAAAATAAAGCTATCATATTTAGGTCAGCAAATGAAGTCATCAGTTAAATGCAAATGCAACTAAGAGTGTCTTACTCTCCAAGTATTATATGAAGGAAAACATTTGGCAAGCTTCTGTAACACATCTAACAATGACCAGGTGCAGACTTGGAAAATTTCTCCACTTCTATAGAAAATTATCCATGGCTAATAGATCCTGTGGGCCTTCACACTGTGGTTTTGTAGATATTAAAATAGCACCACTGAAAACGAGTGCAAATTAAAATAGCAATAACAAACAAGCGACAATAAACTAGCCCCTCAATAAGAAAGTATGTGGTTAATGTAACTTAAAACTCATAGATGAACAAGATTCCAAGTACACTTAATGACTCTGATCTGTAGTCTTGTCATTCTTCTATGCCTACTCATTTTCTATCTCAGTTTCATTTCCAGGCAGTGGAAAGGTGCTCCATAAGTCAAATCAAAAGAACCCTGCAGAAGAATCTTTCCACAGGAATCTTAGACAGTCCAGGAAACGTTTTTCAGAACCCAGTCACAGCAAACCATGAATTGCTGATGCTCTGACATTATAGAGTCTTGCTTACTATAGAAAGTCTGTACCTTCCAATGCTACCAGTTCCTAGAGGCAGAAAAGTGTTCTCCTTCAAGCACACCTTTGACATTTTGACCATCCAACACACAGTCTCTACCTGTCTCTGCCCTCTACCCACTTGCACGAATCACCTGAGCACCAGGTGGCAGACAATGAGAAACATTCAGATTCTATTTTCAAACTGGTTAATCATAAATCTATTTATTCTGTTTGCCCTTGTTTCCCATGGTAACCATATTTTCTCCTTGTAATGATCAACATCAGTCCTTTCTCATGAGCTCCCCTTACCATAGTGTAGAATACCCTTTCTCTCTATTTAAAAAAAAATATTGTATTTTTTTAAAAAAACAATACAGTAGGGTTCCCTTTTGGCCACATTGCCCCATTTGTTAAGACATGGAAAGACTTGGGAAAAATTATATTAAGTGAAGTAAACCAGGCCCAAAGAAACATAGGTATAGGTCCCATGGTTTCCCTTATTTGCAGTAACTAGTATAAGTCGAGGACAAGCAGAAAAGGTCAAAAGCTATGTACATATGACCATATAAGATGATGTTAAGTGAAATGAACCCCAAGATAGGGACACAACTTGTTTTTTTTCTTTCTTGCTATTGTTTTTAACATATCCAAAATGTACTATGTGATTTTTTTTGTTTCTCTTGTATGTTCTTTCTGCACGGTATAACCCCTGTTTTCACTGTATTTGACATTGGTACCCTGCATCTGTGTATACATTTTTCTAATTTGGGGAGGGGAAGAGATATAACAAAATGTTGAAATAATTATACAGGTTGACCCATTTTAACAATGAGATGTACAAGAAACTATGTTGAAAATGAACTTTACAAAAAATACAGAAAAAAATGAACTTTACAACTTGGGGGAAGGAGTGGGGAGGTGGGGAGTTGGGGAGGTGGGGAGGGTAGGGATAGTAGAGGAAAAACAAAGGAGGAGGTAACAATGCTCAATAGAAAATGTACTTATTACCTTATTTATGTAACTGTAATCCCTCTGTACAGTGTTTTTACAATTAAAAACATTAAAAAATAAAAAAAATTATTGTAGGGCTGGGAAGGTGGCTCAGTGGTAGAGCGCTTGCCTTGCATGCCTGAGGCCCTGAGTTTGATTCCTGAGCACCACACGAGCAAAAAGAAAAAAGCCAGAAGTGGTGCTGTGGCTCAAGTGGTAGAGCACTAGCCTTGAGCTGAAGAGCTGAGGGACAGCGCCCAGGCCCAGAGTTCAGGCCCCACACCAGACCCCCCAAAAAAATTTATTGTAAAGATGATGTACCAAAGGGTTACAGTTACATAAGTCAGGAAGGAGTACATTTCTTTTTGAACAGTGTCACCCTCTCCTTCATTTGCTCCCACCCCTCTTCCCCCTAAGTTGTAAAGTTCATTTCCAACATAATGTCTAGTGAGCATCACAGGTGAATTGGTTCACTCTTTGTCCCACAATTTCTGTGCTTCCTCTTCCCGTCCCTAAATCTGATAAACTTGTACACAAGACAAAGGGTACAGAAATCAAAAACAGCACCAATGAAAGGGAATATGCCAAAGGGGAAACAAAAAAAAAAAAAGAACTGAAAGCAGTATAATAAAAAAACACCTCATTTCCATTTCTTGGAGTTCATTTTGATAAGCAACATTTTATATGATCATATGCATATAGTTGTTGAGCCTTTGTGATCTTCTTCTAAGAATATCCTCCTTTGTTCTCACTGTGTGAATGTTTAGAGTGCTGTTTAATTAATCATGTCCAAGTATAATTATTTGTCTTTCTTTTAATCTGTGAGTAACAAGCACTTTTTCATTAGAAGTCCTGAAGACTTATGGAGCAAGCCATAGCTGAATAATAAAAAAATCAGCATTTTAAAATATTTTCCAGCTTTAATTGCCAAAATCAGACACATGTCTACTCCTGAACTAACCAATCACTGACAAAAAAGACAGAATTAAAATTGATGTAGTTTTCCAAAATTGTGTGAAGACACACGCTTCGGTGCCACAACCAATTTTCACGAATGCTGAAGTGAATTTTCAGATTTTGTTTGAGTGTTAGTTTGTTGGGGTTTGGATTCCAGGCTGATATGATACCTCTGAGCCATATCTCCTGCCTTGTTTTTCCCTACTTACAAGTCTCACTTTCCCACCAAGATGTGTATGTTGGAGCCTCAATCTACCTACTTTAAGCTTCACATGTTGTTGGGATCTCAGGCATGCAGCTTCCTTAGGTGGAGACAAAGTCTTTGCACTCTGCTTCTCTACTGATGTGGCACTGTGAACCTCCAAATCTCAACCTCCCATATAGATTGGAATGATAGATAGGCACATGCACTGTACCCAACTATGGGTTCTGAAGAGGGTTTCATGAACATTTTTTTTTTTTGCCCAAGTTAGTCTCACACAGAAATCTTCCCATTCTCAGTATCCCAAGTAGCTAGGATTATAGGTATAATCCACTGACACTCAGCAAATTTCAGCTTCCTTAAAGGAAACAACCAGTACTCTATGGAACACCACACACACTGTTTAAGGAAATTCACAACTTAGATCCCACTACATTTCTTCTCATTATGCCATAACGTTGAGGAACTGGGTGTTCAGAAGTTGCTGTGATTAAAAGCAAGGAGGGGGCGCATGTGCATACACACACACACACACACACTGAGTGAGGTTAAGGTAATGAGGGCAATGATGGACAACCTGGAACCACATTTGAGAAGTTATGTTTGGAACTACTAGTTATTTCTTTTGACCTAGAGACACTCTGAAACTATTTATGAAATAAGGGCAGAGGGAACCAAGAAATGTGGGGATCTCTGACTTAGATGAATCAGAATAAAGTGTGCTAGCAGTGAGGTCAGTGTCCCTCAGAACCTCAGGCTCTGTGGCCAGTCTCTGCAGGGAACAGTGGCTCTGTTAGGAATAAGGAGGTAGGAAATGCCTACATTCATAGTCTCTATATGAAATGCTGTGATTTATCGTTAATCCCATTTCATCTGCTAAATTATATTTTATAAAACAGAAACATTGAGGCTGACTTAAACAATTACAAATATTTTTCATAGGTAAAAAATGTATTGGCCATCTTTTACTGTGTGTCATTCCTTGGGCTTGAACTCAGGGCCTAGATATTGTACCTGAGCTATGTAGCTCAAGGCCATTGCATTCCATTTCCACGCTTCTGGCTTTTGCTGAGTAAGATTTTAGCCATCAGGTAGAATTGTTCCAAAACTGAACTTCAAAAATAGGTAATGAATTCCTACTCTGGTTTTTGTCAGAGACCATATGAAGTATATTTTAATTTCCTTAGAAAGTTAACATCTTGATAGCTAGTTATAAATGATGCAGATCTAAGTATTACTCAACTACACAATATTAATCCAGAAATAATATTTTTTCTTTCAAGGTTTTTCAGTTCTTTGGATTACTTCCTTCTGTTTTATTTTCTGCAGCCCTTTCCAAGATTACCTTAATAAATATTTATGCAATATCCCAAATATGATTGTCAACCTTATATACAAAAGTTTATTGCTAGTCTACCTCTGGCTAAATTGCTAGTATTGTCTTCGTCAGAATAGTTATATTTATTATAGTCCTATTTCTGAACTATCAGCATTTTAACAAACCTCCTAGTGATTAAATACTTATTAGATTACCAGCTAACAGAAATAGAAATTTTCTTTACATATTTCATGCTTGTTAGATGCACAGAAGCTGGGTAAAACTAGAGATAGAGTGAGTCATTTGGCTTTTTTACCAGTCTATCACAATGTACTTTATTCTCGTTATGGCTTATTAGAGTTTCCCTCAGCATACCACTAACCAGTGGTACAAAAATCAGAACACCTAACTTCAGAAGTCCTGGGCTTCATAACTGTCTATGAATGGGGAAGGAGTCTTTGTAGTGCAGGGTGTTGAAGGCTGATTTCCTTTCAAACTCTGTCAAAGCCTAAAATTAAAATGTTGTGTTTAAATTACAAAAAATAAAATGAAATAAGAATAAGTCAAAAAAGTGGCTTTATTGATTATTCATAAACTATATTTTTAAAAATGTAATACAGAGATAATCTTCTGAAGAACATGTCATCAGATTTGTACTTTAACATTAACTAAGCCATTTTTAATGAATTATGTCTTTAAAATATTGACTTCCAAAATTAACATAATTCTTTCATGAGTCACAGCGAACTATGTTTTGGGTTTTATATAATGTGTAAGAATGAAAATGGGACTTTGAAATGAAAAAGAAAATATTTTTAATCCAACTCTTCCCATCAAACAAGGTGCTAATTCGCTAAGCTTCACAGATGACAGTAAGTAAGTAAAAGTAAGGGCATTCATACGAAAAAAGTCATTCATAAGTAAAAGTAAGGACATTCCTTTCTCCATCTCCCCTTTTCTTTCCTCAAAAGATTCAATGGAAATTAACCAAAATACTCATGACAAGACAGCATCTAGCATTTCCTACGACTCAGTAGACATATCACAAGGATGTCATGCTTGAATGGACAATTGACCCCAAATACAAAATGCTTTCATAATATGAGCCTTTTGTAAAAATCACAAAGCCAAACAATGAGAATAAAGCGTAGTCTGTTTTTATGATAATTTAATTTAGTTAAAAGCCAATTACTAAGTCCCTTATGTATACAAGGTTCAGCGATAGGGTCACAAAAGTATCTATTTACTGACTTCAGAGGGGGAAAACATGGTTATAGGAAGAAATGTGCAAACATAGAATGGTAAGAAAATACCATTTAAAAATCATCTGAGAGGGGCTGGGAAGGTGGCTCAGTGGTAGAGCGCTTGCCTTGCATGCCTGAGGCCCTGGGTTCGATTGCTCAGCACCACATAAGCAAAAAGAAAAAAGCCAGAAGTGGCACTGTGGCTCAAGTGGTAGAGCACTAGCCTTGAGCTGAAGAGCTGAGGGACAGCGCCCAGGCCCAGAGTTCAGGCCCCATGACTAGACCCCCCCCCCAAAAAAAAATCATCTGAGAGATTTCATCAGACATACTAGATTAATCCTTTTATGTAATTATAGCCATAGTCATCTTTCTAACTCAAAAGTTACTCAGTTTATTTGTAGGTTATGTAGACTGTTGGCTTTCCAATTAGGTTTCTAAAAGTCAGTGTTACTCTAGGGAATGGCAGAATGACAAGCAGATGGGAATCTGTGGTCTTGCTCCTCACCTCATGCTAATGCAAAGGCAAATATAGTATCCTGAATTCATAAACATTTTTATATAGTAGAGTTCAACTTAATAATGTATTGATGAAAATAATACCTTGAAAGTCACTAGTGAAAATAAGTGTTTTACTAAATAATTTCACCAAACACATAAAACTATCGAAGTCAAAGTAGCATGTAATTATGTGCATATAATTTTCAAATTTCTACAAGGGTTTTGAGGGAAGGTCTCTCTGACAGATGGCATCTGAGCTAAGATCTGGAGAATGACAGAAACCAACTAGTCAAAGACTTGAAGAAACAGCATGCCAAGAAGGAGGAATAATCAGTACAGAAGCTCCAAGTCTGTAAAACAAAGAAAGAAAACAGGCAGTTAGCATGTCTGAAGTAGTACAGATTAAAAGGAATATGACAAGATGGTTCAGGAGAGGTAGCTAGCTCTGAAGCCAGGTCTGCAGCCTTGCAGGGCTTTGTGGGTCACGTTGCAGAGTTTTGACTTAGTTCTTCATCTTATGGAAAGTTTCTGAAGGATGTGATCAGAGAAAGATGACAATGGCATCTGTGAGATAATTGATTAGAAGAGAACAGGAGGAGACAATTTAGAGTGAGGTATGTAGTAGAATAAAAAGGATACGTCATGGTGTTGTGGTTCAAGGGGAAGAAAGTAGAGGTACAGAAATGTAGAGAATTTTCACAAACTTACTGGTGGGTTGAATATGGTATGGAAGGGAAAGAGAGAAATTAAGAGACGACCCCTCTAACCATGTGAGAAACTTATAATATTACTGAGATAATAGAGACCGATAGGGGAGGTAAGTCTAAGTCTGAGGACACAAAAAATGTCTGCATACAATAAGCTTGACACACCTGAATGACAGCACAATATATCAAGCAAGTAGCGAAATATAATAACAACAATGACAACAATAACAAAAACTTGAAGGAGTTATTGTGCACCACTGCTACATAAGGTCTATTGTACTAAGTAATTTACATGTGTTAAATCATGTACACTTGTGAAACAACTCAAAACAACATATAAAGTAATGTCAATATTTTTCTTATCAAAGAGAAAACATGTGTAGAAAGAATAAATGACTGAGTCAGATAGCTGATCAACAGTGGAGTTGGGAGCTAACCCCAAATATTCCTGCCCCATATTCCACACTCCATAGTTACCAAGATAATAGGATCCAGGAGAGCAATACCAATGGTAAATACTGATGTATGAGATGTTCATTAATCTATAAACTTTTGGTTCAAAATACATTGATTAAACCGGGAACCGGTGACTCACGCCCCTAATTCTAGCTAGTCAAGAGGCTGAGATCTGATGATCATGGTTCAAAGCCAGCTGGGGCAGACACTTATCTCAAAAAAACCACTAGCAAACCAAAAGTAGCATTGTAGCTCAAGTGGTAGAGCACTAGCCTTCAGCTAAAGAGTGCAGGGACAGTTCCCAGGCACAGAGTTCAATCCCCACGACTGACCAAAAAAAAAAAAAAATACATTGATTGAGTACCTGTTATGCACTATCAAGAAGCATACAATGTTCTTGATAATCAATTCTATCAAAAACAAACATAAAGGCACAAGGACAATAGGAAAGCTGAGAGTTACATTGAAGTATTATTTTATATATAAAATAGAATTGTCTCTCTGATAAGGTGAAGAGAATGAAGAGAGAGGTGAAGAGAATCAAAGTACAATCTGTGCATATATCTCATAGATAGAAGTGTCACAGACAGAGATCAGTAAGTTCAAAGGCCCTGGAGCAGAATTCTGCTTAGCATATTTAAATATCAGCAAGGAAGCCAGGTTGGTTAGAGTCAAATAAGCTAGAGAAATATTAGGGCACATCCAAAAAGATAGTGAGTCATCACAGAATTATTGATACTATTTAAAGCTATCTGACTAGAGATCACATATGGTAAGAGCTTTGAAACACAAGGCCTGAAGCATTTATGATAGAGATAAAGGAAGAAAAAGGTTCAAACAAGACTTAGAAGAAAAGGTTAGCAAGTCAGAGAACCTGAAGAGCATAATGTCAAAGAAAAAATAAACTAAGAGCATAGCATATCTTATGTGGTAAACTATCTGATGCTTCTGAGAAGTAAAAACCACATCAGGTAGGATTTAGCAACATAGTGGCTGGTCATCTTGAGGAGTGGTTTCATAGACTAGCACTATGGGTTTTGGTGCCTACAGACTTGTCTACAGACTTGCTCTACCTTGTTCAATTTCGTATATCCTTGACAGCTTCCCTTAATTGGGAATCCTTTCATCATCTGTAAAATGGGGATAAATGCATGCCTTTCAAGGATTTATGATGATTAGTGATAATAAGTGTTCACAAAACATCAAACTATGTCATGGCCTTAACCTTTTGTCACCCACATTAATAACAGATTCTGCTTGGAAACCCAAGCCTTGATTTTTCATCTTTGGTTCTGTTGGACTATAATAAGGATGTTTACAAGGAGGGAAAATATAATTGCATCGGACTGAGGACACAGAAATAACTGAATACTGCCACTGGCCAGAATTCCATCCTACCAAGGTCCCTGAGGAAGAGAAAACAAAGTTTTCTGTGAGATGAGGTTTTGATTTCATACCCCAGTAAAGAACACAGTGATTGATACACCACTGCCAGTGAATCCCTCATCCCTTTTTTTTTCTTCCATGTTGGCCTTAAAACCCTTAAAGGCTTAAAGGGAGCATGGAAAAATGCTTCTTGCCCACCATTGCTTAGCTATGTATCCCTCCAAAGAAAGCATTACAATGTACAACACTGGACTCTAGATGTAGACACAAAGGAGCAGGGAAAAAACAGGAAGATTCTTCTCTGTGCTTCTCCAGGGTTAATTAAGGCAGAAATGAGAGAGGGGGAGACAGAAAAAGCAAGAGGGGAGGCTGAGAGGGCAGTTCTTCAAAAGAAGTCATCTAGACTTGACTTTAAGAGACGAAAAGTCTGGTAAGAGAGAACAAGAAATGGTCCTGGCTGCCTTAAAAGGTGGAACGTTGTAGTATTCTGGAAGGAAACAACATGAGAATCTACATCCATCTGTGTTCTGGTTTTATTCCTTTAGAATGTTCTTCTTCTAGTACTAGGGAATAATCTATCTTTGACAGCACTCCTCTTTAGAAGTAAAATGTGTAAGTGCCTATGAGATTAGGAAGTGTTGGGGATTGGGAGAGTATCAAGCGACACAAGAATAGAAAAGAACTCTGGGATCTCCCTAAAGAAATAATCTGTAGGTTTTGGTGTGCTTCGCCAGTTTCCTTTGTTAACTATATGCTTTAACAATAGTCTTAGAATTAGGAATATTTCCATTGTTTTCTCTTTCAGTAGACTAGCACTATGGGTTTTGAAAATGAATGAATGAATGAATGAGTGAGTGAGTGAGTGAGTGAGTGAACACAGATTAGTAGACACTTTAAGAAAGACTACAGTAGCTAGCACAGAAAGTGCACAGGGTATGAGTGCTAGTTTTAAAGGATAATAGTGGAGATCTCTCTATGAAGATGGTATTCAAATGAAGATATTAAAGAAATAGTGAGCAATTCAGAGGTAAATCCAAGAAAGAGCTTTATTGAAGAGAGGAACACTGAATATATGACATCTTAGTAGGAGAGTTCTTTCCTACTTGAAGAACAGCAAAGAGTATTCATTTTTGGAATGTGTTCCATGCACCCTTGAGATATATATACATATATATATACATATATATATACACATATATATATACATGTATATGTATATATATATATATATATATACTCAAGTACAGAGCTCCTAAGAAGCAAAATAAAATCATTTTAATTTTACTTTCTCTTCTTTATGACAGAAATACCAGTAGAGAATGAAATTACAGGAAATAAGAGAAGGAGACAAGGGGGAATCTAGACAATGAATGATGAAGTAAGTCCTGATGGTATGATTAGCTTTTTCACATTCTCTCATTTGCATGAAAATCTAAAAGATACATCTGCAACAGAGGGTGGATTTATTGAAAATAATACATTCAGTAATTCAAACGTAAGTCCAAAGAAGGGAGATATGAAGGAGAGAAACACTGAACACATGACATTTTCATGAAAGACTAAAAGATACATCTGCAACAGAATGCAGATTTATTGAAAACAAGGATATATTCACCAGTCTCCAATATCTCACCATAATGGTTAGATTGTTAAATTCACTTTTGAAAACTTCGGCTCCACATGTATAACCTTGAACATTTATATATTAATTGGAGTTATATATTACTAATTGATCTTTCCTACTCTTCATGTTTCTTAACATTTAAAATGCATTAGTAACCATGGAAACATGTCACTGAGTGAGGGTTAAATCCTGGTGACATCCACAAGTGAGGTACAAAATCAATTACTATAATGGCTGTGCAATTTATAGTAGTTACTTCCAAAGGTTTTCACTGATCTAATGTGAAATAAATATCATAGAACAAGGGGGAAGGTGTGGTCAAGAGTGATTTTTCCCACAATTTTAGGTGAGCTCTTTCATTAGTCACCCTTATCAAATTTCTGTCTTATGTTGGATGCACTTTCCACAGCAATCATCTTAAAATTTATCCACAGTTTCAATTACGCTGATGAAAGAGAAAATGATTCACAGTGATTTTGTAGCCTATGCACTACTGTTCCACTCCACAATGTTTGTTGCCTCCTCCGTCCTTATCCATTCAGTAAATCCTTTGTACTCGATTAGTCGGTCTCAGCTCAAGAGTAGCTACCATCAGGTAGACAGCCACTTGGGCAATGCGATATTAGAATACCAAGAAAGTATATAAAAATTCTACTTCTTCTGCAAGAAATTTTACCATTTACTCCTGTTTGTCCAGTATCCTTTTTCTTAAAAGACCCCTTTAAAGTTCTAGCCCTGAATAGTAAAATTTAAGACCAGAACAGTTTTAAGAATTCTCATATTTTATAGATGAATAAGAACTCTTCAGTGAAGAAGTAGCCTTGGAGAGTCATATATCACATAAAGAGCAGAGCTAACTAAAAGAATTTCTACCTCTTAACTCAAAATAATAACTCCAGAGTTCTGGTATTCTATAAGAGAGATGTGAATAGAGGAGGAGAAACAGGTATAGGTAGTTTATTTGGGATGTAACCCCATGAAGAATTAGAAAAAGGAATCAGGGAAAGCAATATAAGAATGTTTCATAAATTGTTCCACGGGGACTACTACATAACAGTGAAAAAGAACACACTGCTGATACTTATGACACAGGTAAATTCCCCAACATAATATTGAATGTATGAAATCAGGCTCACTCAGATCAGGATATATAGAATGAATCTGTTTATATGAGATCTGAGGATTATGGTTCAAAGCCAGCCCAGGCAGGAAAATCCAAGTGACTCTTATCTCCAATTAACCACCAGAAAACAGGAAGTAGTGCTGTGGCTCAAGTGGTAGAGCACTCACCTTGAGCTGAAGAACCCAGGGACAGTACACAGGCCAGAGTTCAACCCCCAGGAAACACACACACACACACACACACACACACACCCCAAAATAAAACCCCAGAAAGGGCACTAGGTAGTCATGCAAAGTACACAAAATGCAAAGTTAGTAAAGATGCAAAGTCTTCTCTAAGTTATGCCTCAATTTTGTTAATTTTGTTTTCCTTAAAGAGTGTGTTGCTGAGTTCACCGATTTCTTGATGTGGGAGTATCCCCCGGGTCTTCTCACTGATTCAGAGATGTGCTAGGGCAGAAAACAAGAGCAAAAGATATACAGCTCCAGTGAAAGACAAGCTTTGGCAGCATAAAGGTGGCTATTTGCTCAGAGCTGTTCTCCATGGACTCAGAGATGGGATGGAAGATGTAAAGCAATTATCAAAATGTGCGTGGTCCACATGGGCCTCCAGGAACATTTACTCAAAGGGAGGTGTACAACTCTAGTCCCAGCAAATGTGAAAAGGGTAACTTTAATGAAAAACATAAAGAGAAGTAATGACAGCAAAATTATGTCTTAAAATAAACCCACTCTGTCTTGTGGTACTTTAAGTTCAATGATCCCCTAAGCAAGAAGTATTGACTATGAAACATGATGGAGCGTGGCAGGTGTTACACTGAATTTTGTGTTCACAGTGAGACACTGGTGGGTCTGTACATAAATGGAGCAAGATCATTATCAGCAGAGATAAACTGGCCAATGAGGAGATGGCTTGAATAATAGCATTAGATTGCTGAAAAAAGAGTTTGGGATTAATGTGAAGCTTCTCCAATAATCAAATACCCTGCAGTGTAGACTTGGAAGCTTCATTGACTACTTACAAAAGTTCCCTTTGCTGCAAATCACTCTAACCTTTTTTAGACAAGGGGGGAAGACTGAGAAATGTATTTCTTGGAAATAATATTAAGTACATTTATATACATTAATGTTTCTAAAGAACCTGGTTTTACCAGGATTTAACTGCTAGAATACCACAAAATCGCAATGACCAGAAGGTTAACAATGGCTGTTAATCATAAAATTCAGTGTTACAGGTACTACTGCTTTCTGAGCGTGACAAATCTTTCTTCATTCCTTCCTTTACATTAGGGAGCCCTGCACACAGCATGTTATCACTCAAGTCCCCAGGTGACACTCTATAAGCTTAAGCCATTTTGCTAGCTGCTCTTATTGGTTCAAAGTATGTTATGATCAAAGTACTCAAGCACTTCCTCTTCTTCCTTCTGGATGTTTTCTTGGATAATTATAAAGCCATGGAATTGTTGCTATCCTTTCAGTGCAATCCTGGGGATGAACTGAACCCATGAGAGGAAGGGAAGAGAAAGGAATAAGGGTTAAACTCTGAAACCTACAACACTTCTGGAGGAGGGGGCAACAAATTTCGGTCTAAGATAGTTTAAACTGAGCTTTCTGTCTCTTTCTGACTCATTTATTGTGATTAGTTCTGGCTTATGTTCATTTTTTTGTGATCTTGAATCTTCACCACATAGAGGCTAGACGAGGCAAATACTAACAATCTTTCTGAACCCAAGCAGGGTAAATGGCATCTCAATTCTCTACTGAATAAACCGTACTTTTACATAGTCATTGTAGCTATGTAAAATATTTCCAAATTAAGTGCAATTAAACATATTTTCTCCCAAATAAGTTTATATGTTTATCTACTCCTATTTTGTGTGAATATTGTTAGAAATTCTAACTTTAAAGAGTCTTCATTAGCTACCCGAATCAATCCCAAGACAACTCTCAGACCCTAAGATGTAGTTTTATCTTTACCTAGAATTTCATTTGAGGTAAGAAATCAGCATCTGAGAATTTGCATCATTGTTCTTCAAATTTTAAAAATATGCTAAGCAAACAAGCATATACAAATAACATTCTGGATGACAATTAAGTTCAAGACAAAAAAGATTTTTTTCTTTTCCTTTAAAATCTTTCTGTCAAGAATTTTGAACAATATCATGAAAATAAATTTGAACAGAGACCAAAAGACTTCTTCATAAAACACATTCAGAAATACCTTGTGCTTGAAACACATACCGATAAAGACACATGCACACACACGGATGAGCATCTGTTGGAGACCCTATGTACTGAAATTGTTTTCAAGTAGATACTAGTTATTTGTTTAAAAATCTTAACAAACCTCATCTTCACATATTTTTATCTTCCACTGAAATCTACCCTTATGTCTTCTTCCACTGAGCCCTTAAGTACCTAACATTACCTTGATATTTTGGAAGAAAAGCAATATTCTTTATAACTTCAGGAACCTGAAGTTCTTCCCTCACTTTACATATCTCTCTAAATTATGAGTTTTATCTTTTCATTCTCTGGTAATTTAGAAGAGAATTAGGGAATAAAAATAACAATAAAGACTCCCTTTGTCAATTATGTTTTTTTAAAAAAGCACAATGAAATATATCTGTTCTGCATATTTCAAGAAAGCTATTTTGTGCTTTCATAACCATGAGTCATGACTGCTCCTGTGAGAAGAGAAATTTAAATGAATTTGTCAGTCATTCCTTCTGTTTTCAACCATCATGCATAATGTTAGGATGTGATTGATAAGTTAAACTGACTTAAAATAAATAATAATTTTACTTTATATTTCAGATGAGAATGATTTCCCTTCTGACTTTTCAATGCAAACACAAGCCACAGATGTAGTTAGGATAAGACTAGGTTATACTGCAATAACAAGCAATGCTAAAAATCTAAGTAGCTCAGAAAAAAAAAAATCAAGGTTGATTTTATTTTGCTTATACTATATATACATTGTGGCTCACAGAGGTCTACTTTGTACTGCATTGACTGAATACCTGGCAAATCAAGCAGACACTATTTTGGACTGATGCTAATCACTTTACAAAAGGGAAAAGCATTATATATCATCTACTGGCTCTTGAAGCTGCAACATAAAAGATTTTGCTCACCCTTTAATGACTGAAGTGAATCCAATGGCAACTTCACAAGAGTAAGAAATGTGGAATCACAAACTACCTTGAAGGAAAAACCAGAAAGAAACTGGTGAATAGCACTAATGACTACCATACTATCAGATACAAAATTTAACAATGCCCTAACTACAAATCTGTATTTTCCTGCTGGACATCTTGTGATCCTTCTCTACAACAACAGACGTCCTTTCTACTGACTAGAACTAAACCTCACTTCTCTGTTCCTCTCCTGTCAGGACAAAGCTCTATGAATTATTCCTTTTCTTCTTTCCCTTCTCCTGCCTGTGGTCCCCTACTAGTCTCATCAGAACCACATTTATTCGCTTCTTCTCTCTTAAATCCTAAGAAGTTGTCCTTAGCTCTCTCATTTCCATTTCCTCCTACATGTCTCTTTTATTTACTGTTCTCCTCCATAGCCAAACCTTTGAGAAGAGACAGGGCCATCCCCAGGGCCATCTCCCCAACTCCCACCAGTGCCTCAACCCACTAATCTGGGTCTATCCTCCCATCTTTCCACTTTCATTAGCGTCATCAATGACCTGTTTGTTGATAAGCCCATATGCACAACTCCATTCCCATGTCCTCAACTCTTAGAGGGAGTTCAACTGCTTTCAGTTCTTGAAAGTGCTGGTTTCACTTGGCTTCCAGAGCAGTATTTTCTTGCCTTTCTTTCTGTTTCTCCAAGAGGTTCTGACTTCATCATTCTGATGCAACTTGATTTTCTTTAGATGGTGGTATTTCAGACCTACTCTATTCTCTTGTCCGCCAACTTAGTTGTCTTACTCCACAAGGATGATTTCATCTATCCCTCTATTTTTAGGGATAACCTCAATGACACCCAAATCCTCCTACAAAGAGCTGAGATAATTTCATTTATCCTACCTAAGGCACTGTTCAGGCCTTGCCTCTGTCCATATGGTAACTAACACCTAACTTCTAGATCCAAAGGGGAAGAAAGCAGTCCTCTCTTAGGTCAAATTAAAAGAAAAAGCAAAAACATTTTACTAACACTTACCCAAAATATAGTTAAATGAACCTTAGTTTGCATGTTTATTTGCTGAGTATCTCCTTTCCCTGAGCTTTGGAATTGAAGAAATTCTGTCTCACTTACCATAGTATCTCTAGAATTTGGCACAGTGGTTCTCAATAAACAGCTATTAAGGGTTATTAGAATTCTGTTTGGTAACTTTTACCTAAGTGCTGTCACCATTCTTTCTGGAAAAATATGCAGGTGCACAGAAATTCAGGATCTACCAAAAGTATCTTGTCTCTATAAGCAAGACAGTAGGTTACTGCTCAACTTGAGGAAATACAAGCCATAGTAATTAATCTGCATGACTACTGACATGCAATCCTAAAATATCATTACCTATTAAAAACGAGTTTATTTTTTGTTCATGCCACATCTTTATCTGTGCTCTCTATTAATAGGAGCTGAACATGAAGAATTATGCACTAAATTATATGTTCTCTAAAGTTCATTAGTTTAAGTCCATAATACAGACGTAATTATATTTACAGACATCATCTTTAAAGAGTTGATTATGGTTAGGTGAGGCTCTAGTCAAAGAGAAGTAACATCCTTAGAAAAGCAGAGGTAAGACGAACAATGACATACAGAAAACAGAGTATGTGAAGATATAGCCATTGGCCACCTGCAAACCAAGGAGAATGGCCTCAGGAAAAATTAAACCTACCGACACTGACTTTGTACTTCCAGCCTCTAGAACATGAGAGAATGAATGTCTACTGTTTAAGTGACTCAGGTATAGTATTTTGTTATGGCAACCTTAGAAAATTAATATAAGAAGTAAAAACTTAAGAGTCAGTGGTGCTTTTAATCCTCTTCATCTGGATGCTGCCACTTTCCTCTGATGTTGTAAAGACACTAGAGAATCAGAGGTACAATATCATTCATTTCCAAATGGTAAAAAGTTGTTCAAGTGTATAATAGGTACCCTCAGTCTTCAGAAGGGACTCAAGTCCTTCCAAACAATAACTCTTTCATGAAGAAGACTTTTGCCCTGGATAGAGAGTTGAGTATAACTATGGGACCAAGAAAATAGAGGAAAAGGACCTTATAGCAGAACATGAACAGAAGTTGACGAGAAATATTAGCAGAGACACCAGACAGTCATCTCTTTAAGAAGAGTTAGAAATGTTGCGTTTCCTTACGAATAGAAACAGAGAAAGTGTTTGCCCTCCAATGGCAGCCCTTTCCTTTCCTCTCCTGTCTCCTTTTTCTTCATGTATTCCTTAACTGCTCAAGCTTTTTCCTTAGACACACTGTAGGAGTGGAATCTAGGGAAACATCTTTACATGCTTCACTGATCTTTTCCAGCTCTCACTTTTGAGTTAGTTTTTCTATACTAGACATAGAAAAGTACAACTCCAATTTAGAAGCAAGATTTTTAATTCTGTAATTAAAAAGCAGTAAGTTAACACAGGCCCTATGTGTTTTGTTACTGTATTTGTACAAAAATGACAATCCTGTACTTGGCATGTTTTTATAAAAAGACAGAAGTATGATTTGAATTGTGCTGTAAAACAGAAAAACACTACTCATATACTATCTTTAGTCAGGTTGGACAACCTGACTAAATGGAAACACAATACACAAATTCTGACAGATTATTTTTTAAATCCTTTATAGTAACAAAAGAATGGAATCTATAATTATCATTTTCATTTCTCGATTATATGAGAAGCATTCGAATCTAAACTTTGCATACATGAAACCCAAGCATAAAAAATGTGACCAGCCACCACCTTTCCACCTGGTATTGGTGACATCTCGAGTTAAACCAGAATGTAGCATTGCCCCCAAAACAGACTCGGAAAACTCCTAACATAAGGAAGCTAGGTTTTGATAGAACAGGACTTCTGGAAAGGGGTACCAGGGAGAGCACCAAGCTTTCCCAATAAAATACAAAATTGTTGACCTGTCTCTGCCTTTTGGGAAGTCATCATAGATTCAACCTCCCTACCCTCAATCCTAGCAGCTGGTCCTGCCCTCATTCCTCCTGCTTTCTATTTGTCTTTCCATTCAAGTCACATGACTACATCAATAATGTCCCTGTCCCCCAGTTCATTTCCTTGCCTTTTTAATGACACTCAATGCCACTACTAATGCCATCTTAACACAGACTCCTCCCCACAGGGTCTTGGGTAGCAGCTGTGGATCCTAATGATCTATACCCACCCAGCTCTTTTTTGTCACTGTTTTGGGTGGCAAAGAGAAAGATGATGTGCTATGGTTTTATTTGTATTATGATTCTTCTCTCAAGTGTCCTACAAAAGTTCCTGTGTTGAAATTTTCATCTCTAGCTGATGGCCTACTGGAAGGTGGTGGAGACTTTAGGAGGTGGGACTTATAGGAAATGGGTCACTGAAGATTGTCCTTGGAGGATACATTGTAACTCTTGACTCTTTCTCCTTGGTTTTGCTTCCTGTTCACTGTCAGATGAGCAACTTGATTGTACCGGGCACTTGCACCATTGTGTTCTTCCTCACCACAGGCATAAAAACGACTAAGCCAAGAGACTATAGACAGAAGCCTCTGACTATGAGCCAAAATAAATCCTTACCCCATTTAAGTTGGTTTCTCTCGGGCATTCTGTCACAGCAAGCAAAAGTTGACTAGCACAGTTTGCTTCTTTTAGTTTCTTTCTCTAATGCTGGGACCGATGACCATCTTTCCAACTTCCCAACCAACACGTTTCTGTATCATTCCTAACCACACACTCTCAGGCAAGTACACACAGTGTTTCTAGAAGTTACTTACCCTTTCTGCCAAAATGCTTAGCCACTTCTCTTCTTAGTCTTGTCAGTTTCTTTTTGAGCTTTTGTTAGCATCAGTGACTTAACCCAGTCCTGGGGCCTGAACTCTGGGCCTGGCTGCTGTCCATCAGCTCTTCAGCTCAAGGCTAGAGCTCTATCACTTGAGCCATAGCGCCACTTCCGGCTTTTTCTGCTTATGTGGTTCTGAGAAATCAAACCCAGGGCCTCATGCATGCAAGGCAAGCGCTCTACCACTGAGCCACCTTCCCAGCCCCGACTTAATATTTCTTTAAATGTTCTCCAAATCCCAGCACCTAAACTCTTGTTGAAATGTTGAAAGTCATTAAAGTAAAGCAAAAACAAACAAACCAACACAATAGCTTTAGGGTATTGCTTTTTTTTTTTTTTTTTGTCGGTCATGGGGCTTCAACTCTGGGTCTGAGCGCTGTCCCTCAAGCTCTTCAGCTCAAGGCTAGCGCTCTATCACTTGAGCCACAGCGCCACTTCCGGTTTCCTGATGGTTTATTGGAAATAAGAGTTTCACGAACTTTCCTGCCCTGGCTGGCTTTGACCCACGATCCTCAGATCTCAGCCTCCTGAGTAGCTAGGATTACAGGCATGAGTCACCGACACCCGGCTTTGCTATTTAAAATACTAAAGGAGAAAGCAAAACCAGTTTCAGGAGTAGCTCTTTAGAGAATCTGACATTTCCAAATATGAATATGCTGGCGCCCCACCTCTGAGAGGCATCCTATAATAGCACTTCTCACTCTGCAGCTGCCTCTCCCAATAGACACCTCCCCTGCAAGCTCTTCCCTGAGAGATATATCAGGTGACCATCTCACAGTGACCGAGCTGTTTAGGGGTCATTTGTCCCAGAGTGTGATTACAACTCCATACTGTTTTTGAATAAATAATGTCCATCTGTCAAATTCTGGATTTTCTGCATGAAAGTTAGTTTTACAAAACATATTTAGCTCACCTTACAAGACTTCTTTGCTCAGACATGAGTAAATGACGACTGTGTATTATCACTCTAAATGAAGGAAGAAAGGGAAACATCTATTGATCGCAAGTCTTAAACAAGTATAATTAGATGTTTACACCTGCAACTTAGTTTTTGAAAAACTGATTCTGTGATTCTTCTCAATACATCATGATACTGTGTACCACATGTAGCTGGCATACTTCAAAGAAATAGCAATAAAAAAGTATGAGTTGAGTGGGTATTTTGCTTCAAAGACTTTGTGTGGCTACTCCAGGTTCTCACTACCGTGTGTCACGATAACTCTTATTTGTTATTTTTTTATTGATATAAGGAGGCCTGTAGGATGAAATGACAATGTCTAGAATTTCAGACTTTTCCTCTCCATATTTTAGGATAAAGGACTTGTAGTTTTCTTGAATTCATATGAGTGAACTAACTGATTACTTATTCAGTTCACTGGTAGAAAGTAAACCTCAATATTTGGACGTTGAATAGCTTAGTTTTGATGACAAATAGAAAGAGGAAAACAAAGGTCTAAAGTCTAAGATACCAATAAGGATTGGCCAGCCTATGGAGAGCAATCAAAGAAAAGCACAACACTTTGGTAAATACCTGACACCTACAAAGCAGCAGGAGAAGGTAGGAAGAGAGATAGTAGATAGATATTAAACTCATTCTTGGCCAAAATGACAATGCCACCTAAAATAATTGTGGGGAAAACCTAGAAAATATGAAGAAAAACTGACAAAGGGGAAGATAAATTGTCCTCAACATGATCCTGAGCTTATCTTTATAGAGAACAGGAATCATTCTCTATCAAAATTGTCTGTTTTCTTGCCTGGGGATTTCTTTTCATCATTATGAGTTTCAGAAGACAGGGACTCTAGCTATTTTATTTGTGTAGAACTGGAGCTTAATTCACTATATGTCATATAAAAAACTTAATTCAAGTTTGACAGATGTATGGATGACATCAGCTTTCTTTCTATTTCCTATACATAAACTCTTTGTTGTGAGGAACTGCATGTAGTTGACACAAGATGGCCCTTTAACTTTGTATCCAGAGTTCTCAGAGTTGCACAGGTCTTTATAGATGAAACTGTTTCATTTATAAAAATGTAATTAACTTCACTCAGAAATATGCAAATATGCCTAACACCTAACATATACAAGTAATGTATGTTACTTGTAATGGGCATTTTATGTATTCTCATGGGTAGTTGTGCTTATACAGCTTCTTTACATATCCAATTTTCATATAAATCAACCTCTGTCTGGATTTCTATTAAATTATACTTCAATATATGTAAGGCAGATTTAGATGAAATATAGCCAACGATTTAAAAATAGTTCCTCTAGATGTGTTCAAAATTAATTTAATTTCCTCCTTACATAGGAGAGAAAAATGTATGAATTTTTCTCTAAGCCTTTCTCTTTTATCTCATTATCAAAGTATTCATACTGAATTATTTTTAAAAGGCAGCATTTAGTATTCAATCAAATAATGAGAACGTGTTCCTTCCCAGTGGTTTAATAATACTCTTTGCATCACCAGCCCTGAATATTCATGTTATGGAAATGTGCCCTACTTCTATAGATTTCATCACTGTCAGCTGATGTCACAGTAGAACACGGGGACAGTTAGTCAGTCTTAATACATTCAAGATTTTAGCAATTACCAAACTGTCTTCTCTGACCATCAATAATTCAACTTTTGAGGAATGTAGCTCTGAGACACAGGAGGCTGGCCAATAAATACCTGCTATCATTTGGAAAACAAGGACCTAACTGCATTAAGTTGTGATATCACATGACTGAATTCGGCATGGAATACAGATAATTGATCTATTCAGTACAAATTTCTTAAGCCAAGTTGCTTGTCTTTCATGGACTACTTACAATTGTCATCATTTGACTGTTAGAACATACTTATCAATGGTCTGTCATTCATCCTCCCCTTCCTCAAAATATGTACTAATGATGCTTTAACATCAATTCTGCTAATAGTGTATATATATATATATATATATATATATATATACATGTTCTAGTCAGTTAATCTCCCTAGAAATCAGTTTCTGCAAAAAAAGCATAAAAGGATTTTAAGTTTTGTGAGACATAGCGTTCCCATCCCAATTATTCAAGTCTTCCATTCCCATGCAAAAGCAACCATAAGTAATGTGTTAATTAGTAAGTATTTCTATGTTTCAATAAAACATTATTACAAAAATAGTCAAGAGGCTATATGTGGCTGTGTGACTGTGTTGCTACTTCAAAAGCATCCTCCTTTGCAAAGCTTTCTGACAGCCAGAACTCTGATTATTAAAAAAGTATCATCTCAGGATATGCTGTTATGTTGCATTACTATGACATTAAGTCTTCCCAGAATTCTAAGATATCCAAAATGTTCTGTTTTCTGATATTTCAGGTAGCAAAACAAAAAAGATGTTAGAGATATTAACTCTTTGTGGGTGATATGACCTTTGAATGATATGTCTCATTGTTCAGTGATGCATTCCTACATGGAGGAAGAAGAAGAAATAAGAAAAAGAAAGAATACAAAAAAACCTGAAATTAAACATAGCATTAATTGAAATTGTGAACAGAACAATTTTTTATTATAATTTCAGGGGGAATAATATTAACTCATGTTTAATTGCAAATATGGCTATGTATATTAATGTATTATTCTTTCTAATTGTCATATACTCTGAAAATGTTTATTTATGCACAAAAGTAACTAAGAAAAGTTCTATTTAAACACAATAGTGAGATGAGGTCAAGGAGAAAGTCTGTTTGCTTTTCTTGTATTGAATTTAATGAGCAGCAATGCAAAAAAATCTCTAGATTATAAATATCTCACATTGTGCAGTCTTACCATGAGACATGGAAGAGCTCCAAACACTGGCACAGGAAAGAGCATAAGCCAAGATCTAGGATGGTATCTAGGGAGTTAGGGTTAGGGCAGAGTCAAAGACATTTTGCCCAGTTGAATTTATAGTACATAAGAGGTCAGCTGTCACCCCAATGACAAAGAGAAGTCATTTCCTCCCCTTTCTCAGAATGAGGTTGTTTCCATACAGAGAGATAAGACAGATAGAGCTCAATACCCAGCAGGGACCATAGTATATTATAAACACATCCCTGGCCAGCAGCTGAAAGAATATAGATAGTGAAAGGTACAGAATGTATGAGGTTGAGGAACTCTTGAATGACTTTTGGTCCATAGCCAGATACAACAGATTTTAGATAAAGTCTTTTGTCCCAGATAGGAATAAAAATACAAATCTAGAATCCACTTCAGGAAGTTAGTTTCCAGAATCTATTTATTGTAAAAGACGAGGTTCTTGAGTTACATTCACCCATCCATTCATCTTTCCATTTATTCATGCAAGACTTTGTTCAATAAATGCATACTAATCACTTTCTTGGCACTGTTATATGCTATTCCTAGCCCTTGTAAAGTCAAGGTGGAAAAATAAACATGGTCCCTGATCTTTTGAAGAGCCTGTTGAAATTGCCTTGGGATTTCATATGTAGGTTAAAAAAAAAAATCTTCGCTAGGACAGAACTTGTAGACAATATTAGTACAAATAAGACGGAATTGCCGATGCTTTTTAAAATTCCATTCAAGCCCGTTGGTAGTCAGATTCATAGCAAGGAAATAACATGGAGGCCACCCACATCCATTATGAAAAGGTTGTTCTACCACCTTAAAGGCAACTGTTAAAGAATAAATGGAGACCCTACTATGGATAGTGATGACAATTACAGGTATATGGTTACATATAATTATTTCTGAATCCAGTCAGAAGATAAAAGAAAAAAATCATATAGATTAAATGGAAAGAAATTAATATATAAATTTCTAATTCAGTAAAAGCAATAAAGAGTGCTGAAGTATCACAGAGATAGCAATCTATGCCACAGGTATCATTGTTTGGGTTGGAAGAACAAAGGAAAGAGATATGCTAACAGTTGGAAGTCTAGAGTACAAATCTCACATCACTGATGGTCCTGAGAAGGAGTCAATACTCAGATAGTACTAATTCTCTGAAGACAGAGGAGGTAACCACCTGAACAGCTGGAGCTCCAATCTCGAAGATGGAAGCCTAAAACCGGTGCTGACTTTGCCAGTATTGGGACAAAGACAAACACACTCCACAACTGCTATTAGAACATATTGCTTCTGAAGGGAAAAAGATACATGGCTGGGATAAGGCTTCTGGGCAGAGAAAGCCAGCAGTTGCTAAATAGAAGAACAGAGACAACTAAGACAAGAAGGATCATCTTCCATCTTCACCCTGTCGGAGTCCCCTAGTGCCTTGAACCGACAGAATTTAAACAAGAAACAAAACAGAGACATGGTTTACCAATAACCAGCCACAGTATCTAAGAGCAAAATGCAGACAGGTTAGCTTGAAGCTGAGAGACATTGTTTGTAAAATAAAGACAATAATGCCTACCACAAAGAAACATATTGATAGCTAGACAAAACATACAGCATACCTCATGAAATGCTTAACTAAAAAATGCATTATTCACAATATAATGGTTTTGTCTCCTGATTTATGCTTTCAGGTGTATTTTCATTCCCAGTGCCTTCCTTGAACAACTATATTGTAGAATTCCATGTGTGTCTTAATCTCCCAGACTATAAATAAATAGGAATAAAACTTTTTATAAAGGTCTGAGACCATAATATGCCTTTTAAGGGAGCTATATTTGGAATTTATATTTTCAATTACATGCCTCAATGTCATCTTGGAATCATACCCAGAGAGGGAACTTACCCAGAGCTCTCTTTGCCTTTGTCCCCATCAATTCAATAGGCCAGCTTTACTGATCATACCCATAAACAGTTCTAGCAACATTTCAAACTTGATCTGGGTATCTCTCACCAAACCAATAGTGGACCTCTGTTACACAATAATATGAATATGTTCATCATTATTGAATTGTACACTTGAAATTGGTTAAGAGAGAAAATTTTATGTTCTCTGCTTTCAATAACACTTTGTTAAGATAGATAGACAGACAGACAGTTAGATAGATGATGAGAAGTTACCAGCATGTATGCACATGCCAAAACACAAGAGAACATATTCGTTAGTACCCAATGCTTGGCACATCCTAAGCAGCTTTGGCCATTTGGGGTCTTTTGTGTTTCCATATGAATTGATTATTTTTCAACATGTGAAGAACAACTTAGGATTCCAGTGGGAGTGGTATGAATCTGTAGATGGTTTTCTGCAGTGTGGCTATTTGGTCAGTCTATGAACATGAATGATCTGTCATCTTCTGCTGTCCTCTACAGTTTCTTTTATCAAAGTTTAAAAGGTTTTGTGCCAGAGGTCTTTATCTCTTTAGTTAAGCTTACTTTTAGATTTGGGATTTTCTTCTAGGTTATTGAAAATGGAATTATTTTTTCTTATTTCTTTCTTTCCCCATTCACACTCCTTTTTTGTAATTTTATATCCTGTTTAGTCTGCTGAAAGTGTTTATATCACATCGAGGAGATTTTTGGAGTACTTTTTAAGTGCTTTGTAAGTACAGGATCATCTCATATGAAATATGGGTTATGTTAATTCTTTTATTTTTTTCTCTTCTCTTAATCCTCTGGGTAGTAATTCAAGTACTATATTGAATATGAATGGGAAGAATTGATATTATTGTCTCATTTCTGCCTTTAAAAGAAATGTTTTCATTTTCCCTCATATAGTACAATGTTGGTGATAGGTTTGTTGTATACAGCTTTTATTATGTTGGGGTCCATTACATGATTGGAGTGTGGCAAATACAAGGCCCTGAACTCAAATCTCAGTATGGCAAAAATGTACATTTCTTCTATTTGCAACTTCTGAAATTTTATATGAAAAAACATTGAATCTTATCAAAGGGTTTTTCTGCATCTATTGAGATGAATATGTGATTTTATATATCACAGTTTTATTAACTCTTGCTCTTACTTTCTGAGCTTTAAGAGTCCTATTCAAGAAGTCTTTAGGCTTGGCTTACTTCACTTAATATAATTTTTTCCAAGTCTTTCCATTTCCTAACAAATGGGGCAATGTCATTCTTTCTGATGGAGGCATAGAATTCCATTGTGTATATATACCACATTTTCTTGATCCATTCATCTACTGAGGGGCATCTGGGTTGGTTCCATATCTTAGCTATAGTAAATAATGCTGCAATAAACATAGTTGTGCTGGTAGCTTTAGTGTGGTCTTGTTTGTAAACATTTGGGTAAATGCCCAAAAGTGGGATTGCTGGGTCATAGGGGAGCTAGTATATATATGAGTCAAGCAGAAAAGGTCAGATAAGGTGTAGTTAGGAAAATGAACCCTAAGAGATGTATTTAAATGTTTTTTTTTCTTTCATGCATTTGTTTCTAACGCATTTATAAGATTATTTCTTCGTTGCTTTGTATGTCCCTCCCCACAGTATAACCCCTGCTTTCACTGTATTTGATGTCGGTATAATTTGTGGAGGGGAAGAGGAAGAACAAGTCGTTTAAATAAGGAAACAGGTGGACCAGTTGCAACAATGAGAAGTACAAGTTATCATGTTGAAAACGAACTTTACAACTTTGGGGGGGAGAATTGGGGAGGAGGCTGGGAAGGGATGTGAAGGGGAAACAAAGGAGGAGGCTACAATGCTTGATAAGAAATGTACTCATTATCTTGCCCATGTAATTGTAACCCCTCTGTACAGTATTTTCACAATAAAAAATAAAATAAAAAAGAACAGTAACAAAAATATAAAAAGCAGTCTTTATATATGCCTATATTCTAAAGTTTTCCTCTCATATTTTCAAAATCTCAGGTCTTATATTAAGGTAGCTCATATATTTAATGTTGATAGTTTTTCAGTGTGGGAGATAGTGACCTACTTCCAATCTTCATCTGACTATTCAGTTTTTTTAGTACCAACTCTTAAAGCAGCTGCCATTTTTTCCAATATATATATTTTGGATCCTTTGTCAAGAATCTTAGGAATAAGGGGAAACAAAGGAGGAGGCTACAGTGTTTGATAAGAAATATACTCATTGTGTAAACTTGTTCAACCACTTTGGAAAGTAGTATGGAGGTTCCTCAAAAGACTCCACATAGAGCTCCCCTATGACCCAGCAATCCCACTTTT
>NW_012267264.1:11949769-11954397 GCF_000151885.1 Dipodomys ordii
GGGGGGGGAGGATGAGAAGGGATGGGAAGGGGAAACAAAGCAGGAGGCTACAGTGCTTGATAAGAAATGTACTCATTATCTTGCCCATGTAATTGTAACCCCTCTGCACAGTATTTTCACAATAAAAAATAAATTAAAAAAAGAAATATACTCATTATCTTGCCCATGTAATTGTAACCCCTCTGTACAGTATTTTCACAATAAAAAAATTAAAATTAAAAAAGCATCTTAGGAATATCTACTTGAGCTACTTTCTGGATCCTCTATTTTATTCTATTGGTCTATGGGTTTGTTTTTTATATAAATATCATCTTATTTTTGTAACTAGGACTTTGTAGTATAGTTTGAAGTCAGTTATAATAATATTATTGTATAATTTTCAAGATACATTTCAGGCACCACAGTAGACTCTACATTATAGATCTTAAGAAAATACAAGAACCATTCCTACTTATAAATAAGGAAACAGTCCCAGAGAAATTTCATTACTTGCCTACTGATAAAGAGCTAATAAATATTCAATATGAACACACCTGTCTGATTCCAAAGCATTGAGTCTTCACTTCATACAAATCACTGGTTCAAATGGTGAGACAAAGGACAAAGGGTGAACCAATGCAGCAGTGATACTCACAAGACATGTTGGAAATGAACTTTACAACTTGGGGAGAGGGGTTTTGGGGAGAAGAGAAACTGGGAGAAAAACAAGAGAGGGAGTAACAATGTATGACAAGAAATGTACTTATTACCTTACATATGTAACTGTAACCCCTTTGTAGATCACCTTGATATCCAGTACACTATTAGCAAGTATTGTTCTGAAGATTAAAACTCTATAAAATTCAGTTGTCTAGTGAAGAGGAGTTCCATGAAAATGTAACCCATCAAAATTTGGTGAGTATAAGAATCAAGATCTATAACAGAATCATGGAAGACATAAGTAGGAAACCTAATTCTTCCTGAGAAGTTCTAAAAGTTTATTTGGGAGGATGCATTCCTTTCTAAAATCTTAAGGAACAAAATAATAATAGCTTATAAGTGTACACTTGATAGGCAGGTAGGGTTGTCATCACTGCTTTACAGTTAGATAAACTGAGCTACAGAGAAGTGTGTAACCTGTCCAAACTTAAACAATAATAAGTGGTTAAGCCACAATATGAGGATGTTTTCTCCCAGTTTCTTCAATATGCTGAATCTAAGGAGAAATTTATTATAAAAGAATGGACTAAAGAGGAGCATTTTTGAGATGTGATCATTCAGACCACAGCACAAGTGAAAAACTCTACTACCTGAGACTATATGAGATGTCTAGGATGACTACAGATAGAAATAAAGAGATCAACTTGGCCATTTTTTGTACAAAGTCTGTGCCCTGCTAAAATCTTGGAATTTATGCCATAAATTATGGAGGAATATCTCTTCTTTATACACTGATAGTTAAGTATGCCACCTATCTGAAAGATGAATGAGAAGGTTAAGATAAAAGCGAGGGACTGCATTAGGAGACAGTTGTAACAACGTAGCAGAAGGATGATGCTAACTTCATAAAGAGAACATGATGGAGAACTTAGAAATGAGACATGTCTAGATGAAAACAGAAAACCAAGTAAATCTTGGTGACAAATTGGATGTGCCTACCTCTCTGCTCATCAGACCTTTCAATCTCAAATAATTTATTCAGGAAAACAAAAGGTATAAATATATGCATTTGTCATTGTATAACAATGCAGAATCTGGAGTGAGGATGGAAAATGAGGGCAAAAGCAAAACAGACTGTGTGATTCAGGAAGACATAAGATAAGAGCAGATACCCTGAAAATATTACAGGAAAGGTTAAAGGATATGCTAAGCCTCCTTGCCACAGGCTGAAACTTCTAAAGACCCAGAAGCCAACAAACCAAAAACATGCTGGATAAATGGGATTGCATTAAACTGCAAAGCTTCTACATGGCAAAGGACATAGCTAGCAAGATAAATAGAAAACCCACAGATTGGGAGAAGATTTTTCACTAGCTATACAACAGACAAGGGCCTTATTTCAAAAATATATCTAGAGTTCAACAAATTAAACCCCAATAACAAATCCTCAAAGAAAAAAACACCCCATTAATAAGAGGGCTAAAGAATTAAAAAGACACTTCTCTAGAGAGGAAATAAGAATATCCAGTAGACACATGAAGAAATGTTCAATATCTCTGGCCATAAAAGAAACGCAAATCAAAACTACATTGAGATTCCACCTCACCCAGTCAGAATGGCCATTATCAAGAAAACAAATAATAACAGATGCTGGCAGGAATATAGCCAAAAGGGAACACTATTATACTGTTTGTAGATGTGCAAACTTGTTCAACCACTCTGGAGCAGTATGAAAGTTCCTGAAAAGACTAAACATAAAGCTCTCCAATGAGAGATAGTGCTCAGGCCTAGCATTCAAGTCCCACCACCGAAAACAAAACAAAACAAAAAAGCCACACTAAAGCTACCAGCACAACTATGTTCATTTCAACATTATTTACCATAGCTAAGATATGGAACCAACCCAGATGCCCCTCAGTAGATGAATGGATTAAGAAAATGTGGAGTATATACACAATGGAATTCTATGCTTCCATCAGAAAGAATGGCATTGCCCCATTCATAAGGAAATGGAAAGAGTTGGGAAAAAAATCATATTAAATGAAGTAAGCCAGACCCAAAGAAACATAGGCCCCATGGTTTGTCTCACTTGTAATAATTAGTATATGTCTAAGATAGTCCTAGCAGAGAAGCACAATAGCTCAAAACCTTGTACATATGACCATATAAGATGATGTTAATAAAAATTAATTCCAAGATATGGAAGCGAGAGATTTTTTTGTTTTTGTTTTTAATGTACTGTGTGAAGTTATTTCTTTTTTTCTTTCTGATTTTTTTCCTTTGGTTCATACCTGTTGTTAATTTTTTTTTTAATTTTGGTACCCTGTGTCTTGTATATATGTTTACCTGATTTGGGAAAGGGAAGGGAAATAACAAAATGGTGAGACAAAGGACAAAGGGTGAACCAATACAACAGCAATAGTCACAAGACACTATGTTGGAAATGAACTTTACAACTTTGGTGGGGAGGAATCAGGAGGGAGGGAAAGTGGGGGAAAAACAAAGGTGAGGTAACAATGTTCAACAAGAAATGTACCACTACTTATGTAACTGTAACCCCTCTATATCACCTTTACATTAAAATAATATTTTAAAAGAATGACACAAGAACAGAAGGACCTAGAGCTGAAGGAAAGAGCAATTATCCCCAACTGAGGGAGATGAGAGAAGAATTTAGGAAGGAGTTGATCCAAATTAAATGTGAAGACGTAAACAAGTACTTTCCAATACATACTCAATCATTTGGGTTGAATATTTCTCCAGTGTACAGTTCCAGGAATATAACAAAATAAATAATTTTGATGTGTTCTGCAAAAGAGGTAAGAGGGATAAATGTGAGGACCCTGAAGGCATCAAAAAATGTATTAGCTGCTAGTTCTTCTGTTAAAATACCTAGCAAAAGAGGAAAATTCAGGTCACAGAAAGATGAAGGTGGGCACCAAGAGTAATATACAATGAAACTACCAATGGCAACTTTGTTGATGTACTTCTTCCTACATCTAGCCCCTCCTGGGGGCTGGTGCTCAGTATGCCTGGAAAAGTGTGTAAGTCTATTAGTTTTATGCTAAGCTCTAGCACTTTTTATAATTATAGGATGTTATTCTAAGCTTCACAGTCAGGGGTCTATGCATTAGGCAGTTCCTACTGCTTCTCTAAAAGATTTTAAATTACTTCATAATAACTTACGTTTAGAAGCTTCACTGCCTCAGTCACAAATATTGATCTTTGTGAGCAACAGTGCCTTTTTGTTGATAAATGTGTTTATGCAGACATTTTTTGTTTCCTAAATGCAATGCCCAGTGCCAAAAGAACAATATCATTTATAAAGTCTGAGATTAAAAGGAAAATCTTCGTTTACTCTGTTTATTACATACCCTGAAGGCAAATAATTTCTAAATCTTAGGTATAGTCCTGGAAATGCTACCCACCTCTTAACTTAAATTTCTACTTCTCTCTTTAACAAATAAGAAACAGGGAAACTTGAGACCAGATTGACTGGTATATTGGCTCATTAAACATACCATCATCAACAAACTATAAAGCTAGTTGTTTCCCCTTTTTTTTGAACAATTACAGTATTCTTTATAGAAAGTCTTAAAGGTGTTTAATCTTTCTTTTTTTCTTTTTTTGTCGGTTGTAGAGCTTGAACTCTGGGCCTGGACACTGTCCCTCAGCTCTTCAGCTCAAGGTGAGAACTCTACGACTTGAGCCACAGCGCCACTTCCAGTTTTCAAGTGGTTTATTGGAGGTAAGAGTCTCATGGACTTTCCTGCCCAGGCTGGCTTTGAACTGAGTAGCTAGAATTACAGGCGTGAGCCACCAGCACCTGGCTTTAAAGGTGTTTTTCTTAAGAAAAGTAATTAAGAAGACAAGATGCAGACATAAAGGGGATCCAAATAGGGAAAGAAGAAATAAAACTCTCCCTCTTTGCAGATGACATGATCTTATATTTAAAGAATCCCATAGACTCCACTCCCAAATTACTCAAG
>NW_012267264.1:11956227-11958442 GCF_000151885.1 Dipodomys ordii
GGGGCGGAGGGGGGAGGCTGGGAAGGGATGTGAAGGGTAAACCAAAGGAGGAGGCTGCAATGCTTGGTAAGAAATGTACGCATTATCCTGCCCATGTAATTGTAACCCCTCTGTACAGTATGGTCACAAATAAAATAAAATAATAAAAAAAGAAAAGTAAGGAGTTGGGAAGGTGGCTCAGTGATAGAGTGCTTGACTTGCATGCATGAGGCCCTGGGTTTGATTCCTCAGCACCACATAAGCAGAAAAAAGCCCAAAGTGGGGCTGTGGCTCAAGTGGTAGAGCGCTAGCCTTGAGCTGAAGCGCTGAGGGACAGCACCCAGGCCCAGAGTTCAGGCCCAAAACCAACAAAAAAAAAAGTAAATAACTTTAGTGCAAAAGTGTTTAATAATTCATTATTAAAATATTTAATAAAATGCATATTAACCACAAGGTAGTATAAAAATAATTATTGTGACATTTTCTTTTTTTGGGGAGGAGGGGAGGGGGTCCGGTCGTGGGGCTTGAACTCTGGGCCTGGGTGCTGTCCCTCAGCTCTTCAGCTCAAGGCTAGCACTCTACCACTGAGCCACCTTCCCAGCCCCTATTGTGACATTTTCCATTATGTTCATGAAACATAGTAAAAATGGCTACAACATAAATTGGAAAAGTTACGAATGTCAGCACTATTTGGGATGATTACAACAGTTTTAGTAAACATTGAGTGTATTTAAAAGAAAATACCTATTATTTCTTACTCTATAAAATAAATTATTTTGTTCTATTCTGCAGTGACTTAATCTGGATTAGGAACAAAAAAAATCCTCTCATCCATAGTCATTCCCTAATCCAATCTCTACATCCAAATGTTGAGATCTCAGCACATACCAAATTGAACATACAAGATCACAGAGTTTCCACACATTCAACTTCTATCATTAAATAAACTGGAGTTCTGACATTGAAAATATTCATGAGGTAATCAGCAGGATCACTGTGCTAGGGCCACCCAGAGAAACAGGGCCTGTGCGGAGTATGGGGATGGCAAGTACTATGGCAGCTAGATAAAAGGCTCAGATTGAGAAGATTACAGTTCTAGGCTAACCCATGCCCAAAACAAACAAACAAAAATAACAACTTGTGAGACTCCATCTCAACAGAAAAAAAAATCTGGAATCTGATCCTGGCTAACCTAGGCAAAAGCAAGAGCTTTTCTCAAAAATAAACAGAGCACAAATGAGGTAGAAGTGTGCCTCAAGTGATAGAATTTTCTACCAAACAGGTTGGAGCCCAGTAACCTAAAAAAAAAAAAAAAAAATTGGCCAAGAGCTAAAGTGAGTCCGACCTTTTCCCACATAATGTATTTATTTATTGTATGTTACTTTCCCAGTTTTCTAGAAGAAATTCTGGAAATTCTAAATTTTCAGAGAGCAATTGGACTTGCTGTTAAACCTTTTGAGCACTGTGTGAAGATTTACAATGCCTACACATTGCTCCTTGTACCTTGTACAATGGGCAGTTGTCAGGATGAACTGAGGCAAAAGAATTGAATAAAGTGAAAAATGATTCTATAGCAGTCATATATTTAAAAAGCAATGTATATATCAAAAACCTTTATACAATTTATTATATGGTCTCTACATTTCAAGTAATATCAATGTAAAAGAAAAGCTGTTCACCATCAACTCACCAGATTCAACCTTGGAAAAATACAAACCAACAAAAAATAAATTGGAAAGTAAAATAATGGATATCATAAATGTCACAACGGCTAAAATACTGCATTTTCTTTAATCTAGGCAATAAACTACTTCTGATGATAAATTCTGTCAAATAATATTTTGGCCACAACATTATTTCTATTGCTTTTTAAAATCCATTTTAATTGTCCCATACATTTTCTGAAGCATATGAAAAGAAATCAGAGATTCACCTTATCACAGAATGTCCCCTGAAGCATGCAATACTATTTCAAATATTGCTAAAATAGTCTAACTCAAAGTGAATAACTCTCTACAAGCTCCTCTTAACAAACTGAGACTTTTGTACAAGGGATAGCATTAAGAAAATCAAAGCCCTTGGGCTGGGAAGGTGGCTCAGTGGTAGAGCGCTTGCCTTGCATGCATGAGGCCCTGGGTTGGATTCCTCAGCACCACATAAGCACAAAGAAAAAAGCTGGAAGTGGCGCTGTGGCTCAAGTGGTAGAGTGCTAGCCTTGAGCTGAAGAGCTGAGGGA